>NW_024425564.1:14892697-14944582 GCF_017311325.1 Ursus maritimus
CGGGGGGGGGGGGTGTGCATAACTGCCCCTTTGATTCTCCTCGTCCTGCCCCAGCCCCCGTGCGTCCTCTGCTCATCCAGGCCTCCGTCCTCCACCGCAAAGCCCTGACGCTGCTCAGCACCTCCTTGGCTCGCGGGCGGCTTCTTGGCCGTCACCCTCAGGGCCGGCCCCCGCTCGCTTTCAGAGCATTTGCGTTGAGCAGAGGTTGACGCCCGTGAGACCTTTTGGGGTTGCGGTGGACAAGTCTCAGAAGAAGATGTGACTTCACAGCCGATGGAGCCGTGTGTGCTCACTGTGTGCACGGGTCAGCCAGCGCTACGGTAACAAATATCACATGCTGGGCGGCTTTCACAGTAGAAACGTGTTCCCGCCGTGCTGGAGGCTAGAAGTCTGAGATCGAGCTATCGGCAGAGTTGATTTCTTCTTAGGCTTCTTTCCTTGGCTTATAAATAGTCCTCTTCTTATTCTTATAAGGACACCAGTCACATGGGATTAGGTCCCACCCATACGATCTCATTAATCACCTCTGTAAAGATCTTATATCCCAATAAGGTCCCACTCGGAGGTGCTGGGGGTTAGGACTTCAACATATGGATTTCTGGGACATGCAGTTCCATGCATGAGCCATGTTTGTGTGGAGGTGCTCGGATCTCAGGAGTGGGAGGACCAGCGGAGACCAGGACCCGGGCTCCAGAGCCAGCTGCAGATGCCCAGCCCCGTGCCTGGAGTCCCTCCCCCCCCGCCCTCCCCTCCACCCCTCCCGTTGCCTGGCCAAGTGTATTCATCCCTGCGGTAGCAGCTCAAACGTATCCTCCTCCTCCAGTTACACATTGTTTTGAGACTGCATGGTCCTTTTTAACAGTTGTGAGCATATGAATTTAATCTCCCTCCTGTTGAGCATGTCGACACCGGTCCCAGGATGTGGTCTAGTGCATTTTAAAGTGCTTAGTACACTTTGAAAGAAAGAGAACACGAGAGGCACACAGGGGCCATTGACCGGTGACTCAGTCCCAAAAAGTGTGGTGCGGAGTCCAGCTGCGTGCCCTGGGATCCGGGCCAGAGAGCCAGATCAGGTGGGAAAGAATGAGGGGTGAAGTCCATGTGTGCAAGGACGTGGCACCAAGGGTTCAGTGTGAACTAACGGGGAGCGCTGGGAAATGGGGTCTTGCCGGGAGAGCAGGACTGGTACGTTGGGGTCCTGAGCAGCATTCACGGCGGTGGTTGAGAGCACGGGCAGGGACTCCGACGGCCCCGGGTTTGAGCGCTGGCACTGTCCCCAGTGCCCGTCTGCAGCGTGCATGTACTTCTGTACTTCTGTTCCCTTGTATGTAAGATGGGGATGATAACTATCATTGCAGAATATTTTTTTGAGGAATTAAGAGAGGAAGCATGTGTACATTTAAGATTTATTAAGAGCTCAGTACACGGTAGCTGCCACTTCTGTGGCTGGAATGCTGGGGTGAGTGCAGGTGATCAGGGGTCCCTGGCGGCAGCCAGGGTGTTGCTTGATAGGAGGTCAATGGCAAGCTGCCCTCTGACCCAACTTCCAGACCATTGTCAGGATAGGTGTGTGGGGTATTAGGGTTCTCCAGAGAAACAGAACCAATAGGATTCACACAACAGGCACACATGGACGCAGAGGTTGATTTATTTTACGAAATAAGGAATTGGCTCATGCAATTATGGAGGCTGAGAGGTCTGAGATCTTCAGTGGGCAAGCTGGAACATTAGCAAGTTAGAGACCCAAGCGAGCTGATGGTGTGGTTGCAGCGTGACTGAAGGCCTGAGAACCAGCAAGAGCCAGTGTTTCAGTGTGAGTCCAAAGGCAAGAAAAAGCTGATGTCCCAGTTTGAAGGCAGTCAGGCAGGAGGAATTCCCTCTTACCTCCTGAGGGAGGGTCAGCCTTTTTGTGCTATTCAGGCCTTCAACTGATTGGATATGGCCCACCTATATCAGGGAGTACAGTCTGCCTCACTGAATTATAATGATTTGAATGTTAATCTCATCCAAAAAACGGCCCCACAGAAATGCCCAGAACAATGTTTGAACAAATACCTGGGCATCCATGGCTCAGTCAGGTTTATGCACAAAACCAGCCATCACAGCGGGGAGGGCACAGGGATGGGCTATTCTCCACAGAGGTCTTGGCCTATGGTAGGTTCACTGGAGGGTGTTCCAGTGGGCTGTTAGTCAGGGTACATGTGATTAGGCTGTCTGGGCAGTGGGCCGCGTGCCAGGAGTTCTCTGTCTGACTCATGGAAGGGAGGAAGGACCCCTCTCTGCAGCTTCGCAGGCTCCTCAAGTCTGGCCACCAGAGGTAAGATGGCCCCAGGCCTCCAGTGCAGGCCCGGAGGAGCTGAAATGAATTGACCTAGGTGACAAAGGTTCATACTGCTGCCAAGGATTGTTTTCAGCTCTGTGGTAGAGTGAGTCAGGTTACTGGGGGCAGGTAGACAGTGCAGGAGGGATGGCTGCCATGGCTTCCATTTCTAGACCAACTCCAGCCTTGGGATGGGGGAGGGAAGATCTCCCTTCCCCTCTCCTAATTGGCCCAGGTGCCTTTTTCTCTACCTCTCCCCATCCCTTCCTCCTCCCAGTTACTGCTTCTAGTTCCGCATCGCAGGCTGCTTGCTGCTGTGGTCGAAGGGAAAGCAGTCAGCTCAAGACCCCCGCTTACAGTCAGCTTACAGGACGAACACCAAACAGGATAGCCTCGTCCTTGCAAAGCCGAGTCCTTTGTATTTGAGAGAGAGTGGCGTCTCGTCCTTTCTAGACAAACCTTACCTTACATTTTGTAAAATCTCTCCTGACAATCTTCCACTTGGAGTGGATTATGTTAGCCAAACGTCAATAAATTATGCTCCCAAGTCCGATCATTTCATTAATGATGCTGCCCCTAGTTAGAACCATTGGGAGGACTTCTGCATATTATCAAGTGTAACTCAAACAGAATAAGATAGTACACAACATTGATTGTTCACTGTGTGCCCAGAGATCGCATCCGATGGGCCTTAGGTGCGTTGTCTCGTTCTGTCTTCGGAATAATCCTGTGGGATAGGCGCTGCTACTTGTCCCCTGTTTCCAGATGAGAAAGTGTGACTTTGGGAGATGAACTGACTTGCCCGCATGGACCCCACGTTGATTGACTGCATCTAGCCCATGCCCTTCACCCTGTGGTATCACCTCCAGTTACATTCAGCGGTGACTCAGAGCTCTCAGTGCAGGCAGAAGGCCGCAGCTTGGCCCTGTAGTCCCGCAGGTTTGGCAAGGCTTGCTTCTCCACACACAAGAATTAAAGGTGTCCATCTGGCAGGGGCGGACAGCCCAGAGGGGGTCCCTTCCTAGCTGTGGCGTTACTGGAAAAGCCCCCGCTGAGGCAGTTTGGTTTCTTTCTAATGCTTGAGACGTGCTTGCATTTGAGAGAAGGAACTTCTAGGAAGTCTACTTCCCTTTCCCAAACATCTGCTCGGCTCTCGGGCTGAGCGGGAGAGCCTGCTGGAGAGGACGCAGGCTTGGAGGCCATGCTCTACACCCCTATTTTACCAACTTGAAGGGGATTGTGGGCTACCTATTATTACCCTTTCCTTAGATGGGCTTTCTGAAAGGAGCAGAGAATGAAGATTATGTATGTATGTATGTATGTATTTAGAAAGAGTATGACTTGTGGGGGAAGGGGCAGAGGGAAAAAGGAGAAAGAAGATTCCTAGCAGGCTCCATGCCCAGTGTCAAGCCCAATGCAGGGCTCGATCTCACAACCCTGAGATCATGAGCTGAGCCAAAATCAAGAGTCGGACACTTAACGAACCGAGCCACCCAGGTACCTGGAGAATAAAGAATTAAAAGGTGATGTTGTTGGCAGCCGGGTCTGGATGGCCTTGGAAGGAATGCCTGAAAGTGACCAGGCCTTCCTGTTGGCCACATGGCTGTCCAGTTGTCATTGTGGAGGAGATCCAGGTACAAAGAACGAGCAGCCTACTTTGGTTTTCAATTAAAACAAAAATGCTCGCAGACTTGACTAGCAACTTTACAGGTTCATATGTCACTAGAATTTTATCACATCCAGAGTGAAAGACAAAATGCTACGGCACGTTACTTATGGTCTGCTTCTGTCTGTAGCCCTCACAGCTTAATCTGAAAGCTGTCGAGGGTTAGACTGAGGAAGGAAAGGTAGTATGGTGGGGGCAGCATGTTTGTCCTTGGCCACCTCATCTGTAAGGAGCATCCGAGAAGGACTCTTCCCAAGCAGAGGTCAGGTGACCACTAAATTTACATGGTGGGATCAGACACATTTTAGCTCCTCGAAAGATCTAGAATCAGATCTTTTTCTGAAGATGCCATATGCAGGCAGGAACCTGCCCCGGGAAATAGGAGTTTGTATTTGCCCCCTCAGAGGCCCCTGCATTTCCAGTAGCATCATGTGTCTGACGTTGGGGGACTTGCTACTGATTTTCCTGGAAAACGTGATTGTTTGAAAACCACCCTCCATGGAGCATGTGATGAGTTCCTTTTGTTATTTGGGTAAGAATCTACATCAGCAGTACTTTGCTCCGTTGCCCTGACAGCTATGTGTTTATGCTTGTCCAAGGGGCTGTTCCCAAAGAGGAACACATGATAGGTTAAGTATAGCGAATCCGGTGTCAGACCTCAAGGATAAGGATATACTAAGGACCTTGAAATGACCCCTAAAACGTATCAAGCAATTTTCTTTATAGCCCCATCCATCCATCCATCCATCCATCCGTCCATCCATCCATCCATCCATCCACAGTCCAGTGCAGTTCTGAATGTAGATGCCTGAAAACAGGCTTCCCATATTTTTAATGAAGGGGACCTAGTTTTTATTTCCCTAAGACCTAGAGATGACCATAGGAATAGTGCAGATAGACTGAGGCTAAAAAGAAAAGCAGCACAACTGGTGTCTCTCCTTCCTTGTTGGGAATCTGAGCAAATTGTAGAAATGGGGTAGGGCCTGTGATAACCAGTGTGGCTACCCACCGAGAGGACGTCCAACTTCGGCAGATCAGGGTCCCTCTGCCTCAGAGTTCAGCTTAGCACACATTAGGGGATGCAGTTTAGCCTAGACATGTCCGTCTGTGACCTCTCAGTCTCCTTGGCAGTTGCTTATTTTCTGCCTTCTAAAAATGGAGGCCCTGAGCATCCCTGCAAGCCCTGCTCCTGGTGTGGGGCAACGAGGGTCCTAATCTTTGGGGTTGGTGCTGCTGATCCTTTTGTTTCTGAACAGCATTAAAAGTGAATTTGGAGCGTGCTGGCTATTATTAATGGCATTATTAGCTTTCCCAAGGGCCTCAGAAAGATGCCAACAATATATCCTTCTTTCAAGTAGATTATCATGTGTATCTAGGTCCCCCTACCCCACACCCCACGTGGTTGAGTTTCAGGGGGCCCGACATTGTCCAAGGACAGCTCTATTCCCCAGCTCCTTTTCCCTACAAATCCTCCCTGAAGTTTTTAGAGCTCTCAACCCCCAGTTGTTGAAAGGTCAGAGAATTAGGCAGTGTAGTAACTGGCATTTTGCCCCCAATAGGATCCTTTTAATGTCCAATTGTTATTATAGACGAAACAGCTTGAACTTGGGCCTAGATCCTAGAAGCTTTAACACTTGTATTATTTCTGCACTTTTATAGCCAATACATAAAATGTAGAGCTCAAAGAAGACTGCCTATATTCAAGAAATTGCAAACCAGCCACATTTGACCAAAAGCTTATAAAGTCTTATGAGCAGAGTGAGGTTTGCCACAAGACATGTTGTGACAGCTGCAGAACAAAGGGTTGCTGAGGCAGCTCCAGCTGCCCTCCTGGTCCCCGGGAGCACTTACTTGTCCTTTGTCTGCTGGCTTCTAGTCACACTTCTTCAATCCTCCAAAAACGACAGGGTGATTTTGAGCCTTAAATGACAGGATGCTGGGGGCTGTGATTTCTGATTTGGGCTTTCCCTCTAGAATACTCCAGGAAGCTCACCTGTTCCAATCCAGTGGATTCTAGACATTTCGTATTTTTCTTGGCTTTCCAACCTTCTCTCTTAAAATCAACCTTGTTAAAATGGGTTGTTTTTTTCCCCTAGGTAATGACCAACTCACATCCCCCACTCTTAATCAGCTTTAAAGTCAAACCATTTGTTACATGATACAGTTCCAAATTCCAAATACAGTGTGTGTGCTCTGTTAAGTCAACCCCCCGGTGGGTTGTAACCGTCCCAGGAAGCTCTCACCCTTAGTCTATATTCAGGGAAGGTTTATATTACATACCTTACATTTCTTCCCCAGTAGTCATCAGGGGAAAAAAAAAGGATGGGGCAGGTTTTCGCTTCAGATTTTCATGAAATGTTAGGAATGGTAAGAGTTTTAAATGGTGTGCCATTAATCATAAACTTTTTTTTTTTTAGGTTGCATGTGATGCCAGAAGGCAAGCACAACCTGCATCTACGTTTTGCAAATGAATTCAATAAGTTAGCAGAAGACTTCCTACTGGAGAAATCCCCCTGAACAGCAGGGACCTGGAGATTCCTGACTGTGGGGCTTGAGCCTGTTGCTGCCTTTGAAACACTGCTGTCACTCCTCAGCTCCCCTCCTTCCCATGCTTTCTGCTCCTCCCTGCAAACGGCTCCTGGCCAAATAGAAATAATGACATATTAAAATGTCTTCTAGCTCTAAGTGCTATAAGATTTAAAGCTGATTTTTTTAACATTAAAGAATTTCTACCATTGACTTAAAAAATGAATTCTGATTCTGATTTACTTTCTCTCCAGTGAATCTTAGATGAAGCATTTGGAGTATTTATGACTGTGATTTCAGAATACCTGGAATCTTGACTTATACTCTCCCTTTTATCCGAGAGGTATAAGCTTTCACGGGCCTTTTTACTTGAATTTATCACATTGTTCCAAGTAGAGAAATAGAAGCAAGTCCTTGCCTAGGGCCCTTGATACTGCGTTTTCACCAGGGTTGCTGGAACTACGCCAAATAAGGTGGGAAGGTTTGCTCTGTCCTTAAATCTCTATTCACTCCACACGCTTCCTGGAGTCATTTACTTTAATACTTTGGGCCAGTGAAGATGAAAAAAATTTTCTTTTTATCTGTCTTCACTAAAAGAGCAGAAAGGCTATTAAACACATTAAAACAGAAATCCTAGTTTGTTAAAGTCACTAAACGCAGAAACATATTTAAGAAGCATTCAGTGAAAGAATAAATATTGCCTGAAATGCAACTAAAGAGACCACAAAGTTTTGGACACATGCTTTTTTATTAGTATAGATATCTTAGACAATACTGTAATTTTTAGGAGTTCCACATTATTACATCAACAGTGTGAATTTCTGACAGAGGCAAAACGGAGCACCATAGTATACAAATAGAAAGACCATGCTTGATTGAGGACAACAGAAGTTCACTAAAGATGCACGATTTATCTGAGAAGTTCTTAAGCCTCATCCTCGCCCTCCTCCTCCTCGAACTCCCCCTGTTCGTCGGCCGTGGCGTCCTGGTACTGCTGGTACTCGGACACCAGGTCGTTCATGTTGCTCTCGGCCTCGGTGAACTCCATCTCATCCATGCCCTCGCCCGTGTACCAGTGCAGGAAGGCCTTGCGCCGGAACATGGCGGTGAACTGCTCCGAGATGCGCTTGAACAGCTCCTGGATGGCCGTGCTGTTGCCGATGAAGGTGGCCGACATCTTGAGGCCGCGCGGCGGGATGTCGCACACGGCCGTCTTCACGTTGTTGGGGATCCACTCGACGAAGTAGCTGCTGTTCTTGTTCTGCACGTTCAGCATCTGCTCGTCCACCTCCTTCATGGACATGCGGCCGCGGAAGATGGCGGCCACCGTCAGGTAGCGGCCGTGGCGCGGGTCGCAGGCGGCCATCATGTTCTTGGAGTCGAACATCTGCTGCGTGAGCTCGGGCACCGTGAGCGCGCGGTACTGCTGGCTGCCGCGGCTGGTGAGCGGCGCGAAGCCGGGCATGAAGAAGTGCAGGCGCGGGAAGGGCACCATGTTCACGGCCAGCTTGCGCAGGTCGGCGTTCAGCTGGCCCGGGAAGCGCAGGCAGGTGGTGACGCCGCTCATGGTGGCCGACACCAGGTGGTTGAGGTCTCCGTACGTGGGGGTGGTCAGTTTCAGGGTGCGGAAGCAGATGTCGTACAGGGCTTCGTTGTCGATGGAATAGGTTTCGTCCGTGTTCTCCACCAGCTGGTGCACGGACAGGGTGGCGTTGTAGGGCTCGACCACCGTGTCGGACACCTTGGGCGAGGGCATGACGCTGAAGGTGTTCATGATGCGGTCTGGGTACTCCTCCCGGATCTTGCTGATGAGCAGCGTGCCCATGCCGGACCCCGTGCCGCCCCCCAGCGAGTGGGTCAGCTGGAAGCCCTGCAGACAGTCACAGCTTTCTGACTCCTTCCTCACCACGTCCAGGACTGAGTCCACCAGTTCGGCTCCCTCAGTGTAGTGGCCCTTTGCCCAGTTGTTTCCTGCACCACTCTGGCCTGCCAGAGGGAAAGGAGATTCTTAGACACTAAAACATTAGGAATTCTGAATTGTGTCATTTGACTATAGACTAATCTTGAGTGACAGATTCTTCTCTTTTACTCTGTTTACCTATGGAAATTGTTCTGTACGTCAATGATCCTCAAAAACACTGGACATCATAATAGGCTAAAAAGCAAGTTCAGTTCAGATGTAGTTATTAATTGATCAAGAAGATGGGTTAACAAAACCCAAATGGTTTTTGTTTGTTCGTTTTATTTGAGGAAGAGAGTAAGCGAGAGAGAGAGAGCACAAGTAGTGGCAGAGGAAGAGGGAGAAGCAGACTCCCCTGCTGAGCAGGGAGCCCAACTCGGACACTCATCCTGGAACCCTGGGATCATGACCCAAGCTGAAGGCAGATGCTTAACCCACTGAGATACCCAGGCGCCCCGAAACCCAACTGGTTTTCAAATTAGGAACAGGAACCTTGTGTAAGTATTTACATTACGTACCATAAACGGGCAAGAATAAGGGTACAATATGATCCCAAGAGAAGATGGTCTCCAAGAACTGGCCCCACTTCTGGTCCTAACCTGTGCCTTTGGCCTTTGGCTTCCTGACATGGTTACCTGCTGGCCCTGGTCCTCTGACATCACCAGCAGCCTGTCAATTCCTGCTGGAAGGCTCATCCCTGCTCTGTATTCTTCACCTGTCACTGGCTGCTCTGTAGTGGCGGGGGGCAGGGGGAGTAGGAGCCCTCTACAGGCTGACAACTGTTCTTTGAGCTGCCCAGAGAGGGGCCAGAGAAGGGGGCCGCCCCAGGATTAGGTGGAATTAGGCCAGGACCTAGGGCTCTCTGTGAACACACAGTCTCCACCTTTGCATCCAACACTAAGAACTGTGATTTCCTCAGTGTTGAGAAGGGAATTCACTGAGCCGGTTGCCACTGTCATGACTACATACCGAACACGAAGTTGTCTGGCCTGAAGATCTGGCCAAATGGCCCAGACCTGACGGAGTCCATGGTGCCCGGCTCCAGATCCACCAGGATGGCCCGAGGTACGTATTTGTTACCTGTGGGGAACACAGCCGGACTTAGACGTGCAGCGGGCAAAGGAATCACAGACAAGGCTGTGCCCTATGTGCCTTTCACAGCTGAATCATTAGAGAACATTCTAGCATCTGAGACAAAAGTGAGCAAATAGAGGTGCTTTTCTGCCTCGGAAGAGGAGAGATAATGGCATGCTTAGTCATGGCCAACATGCAGGAGCCGTGAGGAACCACATAATGTGTCCTTTCTAGCAGGTGACATTTAAATGAATGCAAGAAACATTTCTTTGTCATTTGTCTGCTCCTGGTACACTCTGTCTGCCACAGTATGCAAAGCAAGGTTGACTGGGCAAAAAACATTCCAATAATCACCACTGGGCACGGTGAGGGCACAGGCTCCATTGTGAATGTGCAGCAGGAAAGGGGGCGGGGAGGTTGGGGTGGGTAATATGGCGGTTGTGAAAGAGACCACGTCCTTGTCCAGGCGCCCGCCCACACCCTTGCACCAGGCTGGCTCCTGCCTCGCCCACTGCGGTCGGTAGTCACAGACCCGGAACGTCACCTGCTGCCTAGCAGACAGGAAGCCAGACTCCGACATTATGTCTCATCATGTCTATGGTGCTCATATTAGGAAAATTATCTAACATCCTCGTCTTTGACACCCAACAAGAAGTCTCTCTAGCATGTCACCCCAATGACACTGCATTTTTTTCATTCAAAGTATAGAGGAAAATTCACAAATTAAATTGCACATGAGGCCACTGGATTAATATGACCGCTCTCCCTACCCGAATTCCAGACAGTAATAGAGTCAGGGAAATGCGGACCACGTCTCGCAGAAGAGCTGTGTCCGAGGAAATTTCAAAGGGCCTTGATTAAAGGCACCCACCACCGCGTCGCCACGCGCATCGTGGCAGGTTGTGTGGCTTCCTTAACCCCGCCCGGCGGCCCCGCCGAGAATGCGCCACCGGGGCCGGCGGGCCGCCGCCACCTCCCCCTAGTCCCTGCCCTGGCCCGCACCCTCGCGTCCCGCCACCCCCGGCCCGGGTCAGCACCCTCGGGGCCTGCCGCCCCCTCCCTGGCCCCTGCACGGCGGCGCGCCCACCTTGGCGCCGATCTGGTTGCCGCACTGGCCCGCCTGGATGTGCACGATCTCACGCATGGTGCCGGCTGCGGAGAGGGTGGTGGCGCTGGCCCTCGGAGCTGTGCGCGCGGCGCGACCGGCGGACTCCGCAGCAGAGACCAGTCGCCGCCCCCCAGCCCCGCCTTTTATACTGGGGGAGTCGCCCCCTCCCCGGCCTGGCCCGCGATGACGTAATGGCGGGCGGGGCTGGGGGCGGTGCCGCGGCGACTGCGGCACCGCGAGGGGGAGCTGGGGCGCGGTGCGAGGTGCGGGGGCGCTGGGGCCCGAGTCGGCGCCTGTCGGCTCAGGAGAGGGCTCCCGGCCCCCGCGTCCGGCCGCCAAGGGCGGTGTCGGGGCCTCCGGCCCAGGCGGCAGCGGTCGGCTTGATCCACGGACGCGGCCGCACCCTTGCACCGGCTCCTTCAGTAACACGCAACCCCACCCACCCTTGCACTCTGGACGCCCAAGAGGGGCTGGAAACCTGGGTCCTGGAACAGGGGGAGGGGCTGTCTCCAAATAGGGTCCTTGCCTTCCGGGGAAGGTGAGAGGCAGCCGGTACCCTCCTGGAGCGGGGAGCCTACAATGGTCAGCGGGCTGCTCCTCGGGTTGCCTGCCTCTCTGGGCAGGGTCCTGGACTCCGGGCCGCGCTCCCTTTCTATTCCGGGTGGGAATTCGCAGCGGTCAGTCTAAACGCGGGGAGGGGTGCAGGATGGGGAAGAGTGGGGGGTTCCCCGGTGAGAGCAGATGGGAACGGTGTTCGAGGAAAGCGAGGATGGGGGGAGGGGCGGCTTTTACTTCTACTTGTGAGGAAGATTTCTACTTGTGAGGTCTGGAAGGTGCTGGATTTGTGTCATGTCCGCTTTGGGCTCTTGGGTCCTTGTAAAGGCCATCTAAGCGTGGAAAATTCTGCGTGAGTACATGTGTGTCGGAGAGGGTGTAACAGCCGCACATCAGCCCCGATGTACCCGAACCTTCCATTCAGTATGTCACCGAATCCTCGCTGCCACCTTGGGGAGCTGCACAGTCCCGTTCAAAGGCCACTAGCCACGTGTGACTACTGAACGCTTGAACTGTGGGTAGTCTGAATTGAGATGTGCTCTAAGTGTAACAGTCACTGGATTGCACGGACTCAGTAAGTTAAAAGGCTGTAAAATATTCCATTACCAATTTTGTATATTGATGACATATCGAAATAACATTTTGGATATATTTTAAAATTAATTTCACTTGGTTTTTTTTTTTTTTTTTTACATTTTTAAATAACTACTACACTAGTAGTGATACTGGAAAATTTTTTACCTATGTGACTCACATTGTATTTCCATTAAACAGCACTGCTCTAAAGTACACATAATTACTATCCCAGTTCTGCTGTTCTGAAAAGGAGGCTCAAAGAGCTGACGAGCTACAAAGCTAGTGAGTGAAGGCATCTAGAGCCCTTCCACAAAGACAAAGGCCGGGTGAGTTTTAAAGGCTTGGTCAAGGTGAGGTAACACCCAATCTTAATTGTTCTCAAAGATGATCCTGAACATTGGGCTCGGTGAACGGGGACCTGGGGACTGTTTTTGTTTCCCGCACATACTCCTTTTCCTCTCTGGGGCCTGCTCTCCAACTATAAAATGATGATAATTATAGGTGCCCTGCAGCCAGCTTTGTGAGTAGGAAATGAGAAGCTCTATATGAAAGCAGGTCAAGTTTATGGAACAAAAATGCCCCCATAAAACCCAAAGTGATGCTGTCGTTATAAGTATGAAGCCTGCTTGCCGTGTTAATAGTGGGCATCTGTCAGAGGTGGGCAACGTCATGGCTTCATCACGCCTGCTTGAGGGAGCCAGTCCTTTGGGGTCCTCTCAGCACTAGTCAGGCGCCTGGTGCCCTGTCTGGGGGGAGGGGGGATGGATTTCCTGGCTCTCTCCTCCTCTCTCCCCTCCCCATGCAGCTGGGCCCCCAGTGCACAGTCCATCCCACTGATGCTGTTTCCAGGTTCCGATTGCTTCGCCTCCACCTTCTCCCCAACTCTACCTCCAGCTCCCATTTCTTGGGTTGTTCATGAGCCGCTGGAGCCTTCTAGTTCCCGTCCAGAGAATGGCCCTGCTCTGGGTAACTTCACGGATAACACAGCGCCATAAAGATTTTCTGGAGGTAACTGCTTCTTGGTCTTCGTTGTTTCCTTCAAGATGGGAATTTGGGGCCAAGTAGGCACAGAAGATGGGACCTGGAAGGGATGATACTGGGGGACATGGGACCCTAACAGGTGGGCATTTCCATGCTTGTGGAAGGGAAAGATCACCCTCATGGATGGTGTCCACTCTGCTTCGTCCTGGTTGGGTCCTTAAGCAAGTCACCTACCCTCTGTGAGCCTCTGTGAGCATATCTGAAACCTGGAACTCTGGTTTTGTTATGTTGTGAGCCTAGGAGACAATGTCTGTGAACTGGACGTTTAGGACACATGCAGTCAATAAATCGATGACAGCATTGATTCCAGCAGGCCGGGCACAGGAGGGCTGCCGTGGATTACTGGCAGCAGATGTCCTTGCCCTGGCTGCCTCCTCCTGCCGCCCAGTCTGGGCCGGCCTGCTTCCTCGTCTGCTCGCTCCTCCCCCAATACCCGCCCCTGTTGTCTGTTGGAATATAATCAAAGAGGCACACTGGCAGATTTTTAAGCAATGCCTGCCCAGCCTAAGGTGACTCATACGACGGCCCTGAGCTCCTACTCTCCTCCATGTGGGCATCGCCAGCTCCGGCACGCTGTCACACAGCAATGCTCTGGTGCACAGCCCCCGGGCAGGTGCGAACAGTGGGGAATGGGGCCAGTGGTTCCCCCCCTCCCCTGGAATAGGCTTTTGGCAAGCTTTGGGGAAAGGTGCCCCCCCCCACACCCTCCTGTCCAAAAGGAGCAGCACTTCTGGCTGTTGGGCAGGGTGGTGGGGGAGGGGCCCCAACGTCCTCCTGCCACATGTCATTTCCTGCTTTGGACCTGATGTCACTGACATCAAGTGTGTGAGCCGTCCCTGCCCTGAAGGCACTTTGGGGTGATGCTGACAAAATTCAGACTGGAAGCAAAGGAGTGAATTCCCGGTAGAAGGCTGGGCCTTGCCTGCACTTTACAGTCGGACTCGGGATCTCCTCCTTCGCTCTGCCTGCCCTTCTTCCTCTCCTGCCCTCGGGTGAGAGGATTCTAATGAAAGCCCCGTCTGCAGGCCTGGGGTGTCCATGATGAGAGCGCTGTGAGCGGATGGCGTCTCTAACGGGGCGCATGTGATCTGGTTGAAAGAGATTTCACGGGGATCCTGACATTTTGAAAATTTCAGTAGAATAATGAAAACCCAGGAAACATTCCACCAATCAAGTTGCATGAATTATTCTGGAACAGTCTCACAGCATATTTGTTTGTACCCTCAGAGACGGTCCAGGGGACAAGGCCCCTCGATTTCTTTCCTGTGAAACTCCTCTAAAGTAGCCCTGTGCGCACACATTTTCAAGCTTTTAATAAAAGCATCTCTTTTTGAAAATGGAGGAATTTTACTTAAAGCATTTGAAGTGCTTCCTTTTTAAAAAGACTGCCTAAAGTAGAAATAGTCCAAACCCCAATTTAACTTACTTTGAAAATATCAACTCCACCAAGTTACAGTTTATAAATTTTTGCACCAGAGAATAATAATTTGGAGTAATACGTGGTAATGTTTTTCAGCCACCTTCTGGAAAGTTTCATGTACCAGTATGTGTTATTTTTACTAGAATTATCAATCTGGGCCTTTCAATGTTGAAAACAACAAATGTGTGTGTGTGTGTGTGCGTATAATATACACACACATTATATATACATATATTTTATTATGGTAAGAAAACTTATTTTATATATACATATTTTCTGACTATAGAATCAGAAACTTTAGAAAATACCAAGGCACATAAATATGTCTTTCTACTCTTCTCTGTATGTACTTTTTTTCACTGTTTATATTTGATGCATTACCTTCTTTTCTTCTTCCTTTTCCTGGTCATTTGGGTGTTTTTGTTTGTTCCTTTTTAACATCATTTCAATTACATCTGCCTTGGACATTAAAAAATGAAGAAATACTGCATTTTCTTATGCTATGACTTAAATCACGATCTTACAAATTCTCAAACGTATGTAACCTTCTCCCAACTGCTACCATTTTTTCTATAGTCTAGAGCATCTGGAACATACCAAATTCTCTAAGCAGAATGCTTCACACAGCCAAGGCTGTTCACATAACTGGAATGAATGTCCCCCCACTCAGCCCACACCCACATTCCCTGGATGGAGTTAAGAGCACAGGCCATGGAGTGTGTGCAAATCCTGACTCTGACACTTCTTAGCTGTGTGACCGAGAGGAAGTTGCTTGACCTCTCTGTGCCTCCATTGTTTCATCTGTAAAATGGTAGTAATAACACCACCAACCTCCTAGAGTAGCTACAAGGACTGGATGAATTGATATGTGGAAACACTTAGAATACCACCTGTTCCATAGTAAGTGTTACATTAATCTTAGCTATTATAATTAGTATTACTATTTCCTTCCTTCCCTCTTTCCTTCCTTCCTTCCTTCCTTCCTTCCTTCCTTCCTTCCTTCCCTCCCTCCCTCTGGGGAGCTCCTTTCCATAAATCTGGGCTCAATTCCAATGTCACCTTCTCTGTGATGCTCCCTCCTTTGTACCCCATCCTCTACACACCTTCATATTATAATCCTGACCCTTCATCCCTGAGATGAATTTAGCAAGGAAACGCACTACTGTAGAAATAAACATGCGGGAGAACTGAGCAGGTAGTGAGCTGAGGCACCGTCTGAAGGCTGTCTCCCCCTCCCAGACCCTAAGGGTCTGCAGGTCAGTGGGTGTTGCCACACTCTGCAGGAAGTTCTGAGCCCGAGCACCCCCACAGGACCGGACCAGCTCCCGGAGAAGGCGTAGAACCCAAGACAGCCTAATTCCCAGCGCTTTCCCACTTTCCGGCTCCCTCACCACCTGTTTTCTGAATACAGGCTTTTTTTCACACCAAACTCTGAGTTGCCAAGAATCTGGGTGAGGTCGACCATGCTGACTCCCTTGCAGCCATACGGGTGCACAAAAGGTGGGAGTCACTTTCTTGGAAGCTCCAGCCGGAGCTCTGTTTCACTGTCAAGGCAAACGGCAGCTACGGAAAGGCTGACGTCAGCATTTTCCTCCCGGTGCTGAGAAAGCCATGAGGTGGTGCAGAGCCCAGAAGTTCTGCCTTCTGCTGCGCATGTGCGGGGAGAGGTTTCCAGTCGTGGCCGGTGGGGAGCGGCGAGCGCCTGCTCGCCCTCCCGGAACGCGTTCCGAGCCTTCTCGGTGCCCGGCCACACCGCCAGTGTTTGAGCCCCTAACGTGGGAGCCACCCCCTCTCCGCCCGCCAGCAGCATGGCCTGTCCAGCTTGCTCAAGAGCGGCCTTGGCCGTGGGAGCAACAGCCGACCACCCCCACTCATTAAATACCAAGGGGGGAAATGCACTCAATATCAGAAGTGCCTTTTTTTTAAGCTATAAGATAATATTGAGGTACCTTTTCGAAAAGTGTTTATTGGATCGAGCTCATTTAAATCGTGGAAAACTTCAGTCTGCTGGGGCCTCCTGCATTGTGCAGCCGGGAGTCTTCAGAGAAACCCTGAAACTCTTTCTCATTCGTGCTGCCCTCCTTTTTCCCAACGAAGTCCCAGAAATGCTTGCTTTGTCTGTGCAGAAATACCATTACTTATTTGTAATCGGTTTTGTTTTATTTTATTTTTACCGGATGTCTGCGTGTTCCACTATCCCACTCCCTGTACCCCCTCCGGCAACCATCAGCTTGTCCTCGATGTTTATAGGTCTGATTCTGCTTTTTCTTTGTTTGTTTATTCATGTTTGTTTTTTTTTAGATTCCACATCTGAGTGAAATCATGTGGTGTTTGTCTTTCTCAGTCTGACCTATTTCATTTAGCATAATAACCTCTATGTCCATCCATGCTGTCACAAATGGCATGAACTCATCCTGTGTATGGCTGAGAAATATGTGTGTGTGCGTGTGTGCGTGTGTTGTGTGTGTGTGCACGCGTGCTACACCTTTCTTATCAATTCATCTATCTATGGACCCTGAGGTTGCTTCCATATTTGCTATTGCAAATAATTCTGCAATAAACAGGGAAGATTAGTGTTTTCATTTTCTTTGGATAAATACCTAGTAGTGGCGTATTGGATCATATAGTAATTCTATTTTTAATTTTTTGAGGCTCTTTCCTACTGTTTTCGATAGTGGCGGCACCAATTTACATTCCCACCAGTAATGCACGACAGTTCCTCTTTCTCCACATCTTTGCCAACGTTTGTTATTTCTTGTCTTTTTGCTTTTTGCCATCCTGACAGGTGTAAGGTGATAGCTCATTGTGGTTTTGATCTGTATTTCCCTGATGCTGAGTCATGCTGAAGAGCTTTTCAAGTGTCTGTTGGCGATCTGGATGCCTTCTTTGGCAAAATGTCTATTCAAGTCCTCTGTCCATATTTTAATTAGATTGTTTGTTTTTTGGTGTTGAGTTCTGTAAGTTCTTTCTATGTTGTGGAGATTAACCCCTTATCAGATAGGTCATTTGCAAATATCTTCTCCCATTTAGTAGGTTGTCTGTTGATTTTGTTATTTCTTTCACTGTGTAGAAGCTTTTTAATTTGCTGTAGTCCCAGTAGTTTATTTTTGCTTTTGTATCCCTTGCCTTAGGAAACGTATCAAGAAAAATATTTCTACAGCTGATATCAGAAAATTGCTGCCTGTGCTTTCTTTCTCGTTTCAGGTCTCACATTTAGGTCTTTAATCCATTTTGAGTTTATTTTTGTGTGTGCTATTAGACCGTGGTCCAGTTTTATTCTTTTACAGTTTTCCCAGTGCCATTTATGGAAGAGACTGTCTTTTCCCCATTATGTATTTTGTAATCAGTTATTCTTTATGCTAGTTGTCATGTAGTACAAAAATAGTAATAGGCTGCATTTCAAATATGTGGTAGATTAAGTTTGTTAAGTTTAGTATTTGTACCAAATTTTGTTGAACACTCGGAGTGTGATGCCTGGGTAACATACTGCTGATATTCTTTTGCTTTTCATAATTACAAAGAATATTTGTTAGTTCCACTCTTAACCTAGCCAGCAAGGCCAATTTTACCCATTTTACTATTTGACCACTACAAGCATAGCACATACTAGTTTTCAAGACCTAAGAAAATGTTGAGATGAGTTAAGGGGGAGATAAAACTCCAAAATATGTATATGAAAAGAAAACTGCCATAGTAAAATTAATAAGGGTTTAATGACATGTCTACCAAACATAGTATGTCAATTAGTCAAATGCAGCTGAACTTTTATATCATAACATAAACTACAATTAGTGTAAACATTTTACAAAATAGATTATCATCTGAATACAAAGAAATAATTAGATTTTTTTTTTATAAGAAGAAAGAAGGAGATTAAAGAAGGTGGAGACAAATATGTTGGGAAAGGCATCCTTTGAGAGGGATTTAACAGAGCTGTGAATGTTGAAAGAGGAAAAGGTGGAAGGGGCACCTGGGTGGCTCAGTTGGTTAAAGGCCTACCTTCAGCTCAAGTCATGACCTCAAGGTCCTGGGATCGCGCTCTATGTCAGGCTCAATGCTCAGCGGTGACTCTGCTTCTTCCTCTCTATTTATGATCTCTCTTGCTTTTTCTCTCTCTCAAATAAATAAATAAAAACATTAAAAAAAAAGAAAAGAAAGACAGAGGAAAGGGAGGGGTGTGTAGTGTGCACAACTACCTTGGTGAAAATAACGAAGAGGTGTGGTCTTGAACTAGTCGTTTCCTCTCACTGGCCGAGAGGGGGTGCACTGGCCAAGGACAGCTTGGTTGTGGTGGGGGCGGGGGGAGCGTGTGTGTTGGGGGAAGAGGGGAGGGTAAGGCCTTCGGGTGCCTTGTAGGATAGAGAAGTAATGTGTAACCAGAAATTCCTATGTACTGGGTGTTTCAAAGTCAAATTTTTGTTTGTTTGTTTGTTTGTTTGTTTTAAGATTTTATTTATTTATTCGACAGAGACAGAGACAGCCAGCGAGAGAGGGGACACAAGCAGGGGGAGTGGGAGAGGAAGAAACAGGCTCACAGCAGAGGAGCCCAATGTGGGGCTCGATCCCACAACACCGGGATCACGCCCTGAGCCAAAGGCAGACGCCCAACCGCTGTGCCACCCAGGTGCGCCATCAAATTTTTGGTAACTCAGGGAATACTGTGCTGATTCACAGATGACTTTTAAGGTTGGATAGTTTTGCAATTACTGAGGCATCCAGATCACGTTGAGATGCCAATACTGATAGGGGAGCAATGAAGCTGAAAATAGGGCACCGACTGAGAGTCTCCACAGTGGGGAGAGCCCAGTATAGGCCGAGTCGAGGAACAGTAAGGGAAGAAAGAGCCCCAGCAAGGTCAGGAGCTGAGTCAACCAAGGAACTGTCAAGTCTGACTGGATACTAATGCTGGGGCCGGAACCTGCTGTCCAATCTTACATAGGAGCCGAAAGGAAGTGATGGAAAAGCAAGGCAAGGAAACTAGGAAGTACATGTGAGAGGAAAATTAGAATGGGCCCGCCACCTGCAGGGCTGCCTCAGAAAATCTCATGTTGCTACTCTGAGCCCAGCCTAAGATAGAAATGTCCGCTGTAGCGGCCTGAAGTTCCAGATTTAACTTACTGAATTGGAACTAGTTCTAAGGCAAATTGTAAGAGCGGTCAGGTTTCTCTTTTGATTCTTTTCCCACCTCTTGCTACTCTTTNNNNAATTGGAGCACACGGGCTCCATCCCCTTATGAAATTCTGTACCAAGGAAGTGATTTAATACCAATCAATTGAGGTCTTATTTTGATGAGTATATTAACTCTGCCAAGAATATTCACGTAGATCCGTAGACTTCAAAAGGGAACTGGTCAAAAGGGACCTGAAAATCACATTTTCTAGAATTAAAAGATATTCCAAAATGAATCTGTCTTTGTCACCCTCCTTGAAGAATTCCAAACCAGAAGTCATATAGTCTGTCCTCAAACACCTTCTTTAATGGGACGCTCACTACAGCACCCATTCTTGCACTGTTGTGTGATGAGTACTTTCCAGATGTTATTTCACTTAATCGTTACTATGACCCTCTGAAGTAGATACTATTATGACCATTTTTTGGAAAAAGAAGCTAAGGCTCAGAGAGATTGAATACTTACCCAAGGCCATACACCCAGTAAATAGAAACATCACTTACTCTGTGAACAAAGGTTCAGATGTTGGAACCTGTTTCAAAGACCATGTGCTTTCGATTCGCCAGACGGCCCGTTTGTGGTAGGCAGAATTCTAACACGGCCCTGGGAGCCACACCTTTTCCCTGTTGTTCAAACACGAATCTAGGTACTCCTGTGAAGGGATTTTGCAGATATGATTAAGATTCCAAGTCAGTTGGCCTTAAAAGAGGGAGATTATGGGGGTGGCCTCCTCAAATCACATGAGCCCTTTTAGAGCAGAGAGTGTTTTCTGGCTGGTGGCGGGAGAGGACATCGGAATTTCAAAGGAGTAGAGACACTGTCCTGCTGGTCTTGAAGGAGTGGCTGCCACGTTGTGGAGAGGGCCATGTGCAGGGGACAGCAGGCGGCCTCGAGGAGCGGAGAACGGCCTCTGATCAAGGGCCAGCAAGCAAACAGGAACCTCAGACCTATGACCGTGAGGAACTGGATTCTGCCAACCACCCGAGGGCCATGGAAGAGGGCCCTGCGCTCCAGATGGAGCAGCTCAGGACGGTCAGCTGAGGACAGGAGCAGAAGACTCACGACTCTCGACCACAGAAACCGTAAGACAACTGTGCTGCTTTAAGCCACTGAGTTTTTGCTAACTTGTTACACAGCAGTAGAAAACCACAGCATCTCCTCTTTGGGGAGTGTCTCAGGTCAGTCCCCCAGAAGCCAACCTGAGACAAGGGTTTGAGTGACATTTACCCCAGGAAGCAGCAGGAGGGTAGTAGGGAACTGAGCCAGGAAAGGGTGGTCCCCAGGCTGCATTCGCAAGCAGGTGCTGGGGTGGGCACAGGGCTCCACGCTGGGGGATCTATAAGGGACGAGGAAGACCATCACCCAGAGTGGTCCCACCAAGAGCCAGAGAAGCTGGGCTATTTAGCCCCTAGTCTGTCCTTTGACAGTCCTCCTTTCAAAGGGGCATGATGGGCAGGACATGCAGTAGGGAGTCTGGGAAGAATGAGTGTCCCAGGAACATGGGCAGGTACCAACAGTATCTGCCACAAACACATTCCTTAGAAAGTTCCTTCATATCTGTTGACACCCTTCAGCCATTGGTCCAGGTTTGGTTCCTTAGCTAATGATGTCTGTCTTCTCCACTTTTCAGATACCTGTAATTTCCATACTCCTGAGGTGTTGTTTCACTAGTTAGAATTTCCAGTCCCTTCCTGGACTGCTTCCCCGGCCCCACGAAACAGGATTTGGAGTTCAGAACTAGTGCGATTGTCTTGACTGTGAGCTATGAATGCAGCTCTGACCACATCAGCTTCTGGGCAGCCTCATCCTACTGGTGACTCATATGAAGCTGTCCTGGTTTTTCGTGGAGCTGCTAAGAGCTATCTCACCCTTCCTGTTCCTCTGCTATTAGTATTTGGATTGTAGGGAAGGACATTTCATCTATGGGTGAGCTTGGGCACCATTAGGGGCTGATAAAGGCACCGTGTTTATGACCCGTTTGTGCAGGTCTGCATTCAGTGTTTAACATATCTAAAGTATCTAAAATAGATAAATAAACCAGCAAGGGCAAGGGCACATTATGATCTGAAGAGAAGATGGGCTCCAAGAACTGGCCCCACTTCTGGTCATAACCTGTGCCTTTGGCCTTGGGCTTTCTGACATGGTTACCTGCTGGCTCTGGTCCTCTGACGTCACCAGCAGCCTGTCAATTCCTGCTGGAAGGCTCATCCCTGCTCTGTATTCTTCACCTGTCACTGGCTGCTCTGTAGTGGCGGGGGGCAGGGGGAGTAGGAGCCCTCTACAGGCTGACAACTGTTCTTTGAGCTGCCCAGAGAGGGGCCAGAGAAGGGGGCCGCCCCAGGATTAGGTGGAATTAGGCCAGGACCCAGGGCTCTCTGTGAACACACAGTCTCCACCTTTGCATCCAACACTAAGAGCTGTGATTTCCTCAGTGTTGAGAAGGGAATTCACTGAGCCGGTTGCCACTGTCATGACTACATACCGAACACGAAGTTGTCTGGCCTGAAGATCTGGCCAAATGGCCCAGACCTGACGGAGTCCATGGTGCCCGGCTCCAGATCCACCAGGATGGCCCGAGGTACGTATTTGTTACCTGTGGGGAACACAGCCGGACTTAGACGTGCAGCGGGCAAAGGAATCACAGACAAGGCTGTGCCCTATGTGCCTTTCACAGCTGAATCATTAGAGAACATTCTAGCATCTGAGACAAAAGTGAGCAAATAGAGGTGCTTTTCTGCCTCGGAAGAGGAGAGATAATGGCATGCTTAGTCATGGCCAACATGCAGGAGCCGTGAGGAACCACATAATGTGTCCTTTCTAGCAGGTGACATTTAAATGAATGCAAGAAACATTTCTTTGTCATTTGTCTGCTCCTGGTACACTCTGTCTGCCACAGTATGCAAAGCAAGGTTGACTGGGCAAAAAACATTCCAATAATCACCAGCAGCTTCATTGTAGTACACGTTGATTCTCTCCAGCTGCAAGTCACTGTCTCCATGGTAACTGCCAGTGGGGTCGATTCCATGCTCATCACTGATGACCTCCCAAAACTGGGGGGAAAAAAAAATCAAATGATGGCTGGCATCCTAAATATCAGTAAGGATGGCCCTTTTCTCCCTCTCATGTCCTTGGAACAGCGGCCACTGTGGTCAGCCAGTGAAAGAGTCCTAGAGCTGCACCCCCCTCTTCCTCCAGGGGTGCTGCAGAGGGGCACGGAAATCCGCAGAGCATTGGCCATATGATGGCGACAGACTGAAAGCCGGGAAGGGCACTGAACGAGGAGGGTGGGCACAGCAGATGCCCTTCTAGGGAAAGCTGTGGATGCTGGGGAGGCCATCACCCCCAGGCAAGGCTGACTGTCACAGCATCCCAGCTGATGGATGGGTCCTGCCAGAACCAAGGACGGCTTGGACCCCGCCCTGTGACTGCCTCCAGGGATCAAGGTCTCCTGGGGCAAACCCCACCCAGCCCTGCAGGCAGCGCAGTTTAGACCACTGACAGCCAGAAGGCCTGCTGCCCCTGCCCACAGCAGGGCTGGGTAGGGAAGGGCAGGCAGGAGGAGTCTGGGAGCCCGACTGCAGACAGTGGGTAGAACTGGGCACGGTGAGGGCACAGGCTCCATTGTGAATGTGCAGCAGGAAGGGGGGCGGGGAGGTTGGGGTGGGTAATATGGCGGTTGTGAAAGAGACCACGTCCTTGTCCAGGCGCCCGCCCACACCCTTGCACCAGGCTGGCTCCTGCCTCGCCCACTGCGGTCGGTAGTCACAGCCGCGGGATGTCACCTGCTGCCTAGCAGACAGGAAGCCAGACTCCGACATTATGTCTCATCATGTCTATGGTGCTCATATTAGGGGAATTATCTACCACTCTGATCTGAGAAATCTGCAGGTATCAGACATCAATCAGAATAGACTTTTCTTTTATAGGCAGAGGTGGGCAGGACTGGCAGGGACTATGTAGGTGAGGAGGGAAAGAGATGGTGGGTCTGTAGGCGCAAAATCAGGTTGCCCAGCTGGAATATTTTTCTCTGTAGTCAGCAGATTTTCAGACTGAATTGTTAAGAGGGGCAGTGTTCACCTGTGTGCTTGTTTAAACTTGGCACAAGCCAAAATTTATGGGCTGTGGGTGGGGGGAAACCTGCCTACAGTTGTGTGAAGCAAAGTAGAGGGCAAGAATGGGCAATTGTGAACACTTGGTCATTGCCTCCGTTGTTTCAGAGATACAATCTGCTGTTAAATGCTGTGGGGGTGGAATAACAGTCATTGTGAGGTTGGTGTTGGTTCAATCAGTTGTCAGGGGTGGGCTGCCTTCCATTCTTGGCTCTGAAGGACTAGCGGTTATCATCTACTGTGCATGTGCCTAGAGTGATAGCTGTTAGAGGGTCCTCAAAATCAGGAGTGTCATAAGAGGTATACTTAGGAATATACTAAAAAGAATAATGATTAAGGGTTAAATAAGGGAGTAAAACCGCAATTCCAAGTTTGAAGGGAGTTAGTCGAGTAGGCTCTGAGATGTTGGGCTTGCAGCATATTTAATGGCAGAAATGAAAATAACAGTGGCAATTTGATGGATTTTCTAGTTGGCAGTGGATATTTCTGGTGACGACATAGACATTTATGGAGGCTCATGCAGTGGTTACTTCTGCTCCTTTGGGAAGCCAGAGTCATGGCCAATGCCAGACACTTGTTGAGGTCTATTCACTGGAGTTATAGTTCTCTCGTGATGGTGTTGAGTCTTTGGTAACATTGTCTATAGTTCTAGTAATTTCCTGAAGCAGAATATAGAAAATGTAGTTCTGGCAGACTTTCTGAATGGCCCACAGAGCAGCAGCTCCAGGCACAAAGATTGCCCACGTGTGGTCTGCTGTAGCAATCAAGCCTTCTGAGAGTCCTCAATCCCTTAGCCTCTTGTTCTAAGGGTTCTTGATAACGTGGCAAGGAAGGAAGGTAAAGCCTGTCTGGGGCTGGGGTTCCACATCTAGGTTTGTAGATGTAACATGCTTTTGCAAACCTTTGAATCAACTAGTGCCTGAAAAACTGAAATCAGAGGTGAGAATATAGCTATGGTGATAAAAGCAGGCAGTAAGGCTAAAGATTTGATCTGGGCTAATAAGATTAGCTCAATAACAGGATCTAGTCCAACTATAGGCATTCTTTTCTCTCTCTCTCTCTCTCTCTCTCTCTCTCTCTCTCTCTCTGTTTTTTTGCCATGCCCCTCCCCATGGTAGACATTGTAGACCCAAGAGATCATATCCACCCAAATCTTGCACCCCTCCTTTAGACCATGCCCCAAATCCTAGAATGTCTGAATTTCCTGCCCAAACTGCTCTGAGCCCACTTCTAGTGAATGTATAAGTCTCTCTCCCTGAGTATCCCTGAGGGCAGGCTGTGCCTGAAGCATGCACCTCTAGGACCAAGGGGAGACTGCATGTGAAGAGGGGGTGATGGAGTTTGGATGCGTGGTCTGAGACACCCACAAACATGCACACAGGCACAATAAAAACTCTGAACACTGAAGCTCAGATGAGCGTCTCTAGTCGGTGATACTCCATGCGTATTGTCACACACCAATGCAGTGACAGTAACGTGTCCTGACTCCATGGGAGGACAACAGAAACTTTGCATGTAGTACTCCTCCGGACTCTGCCCTATGTACGCTTCCCTTGGCTAATTCAACCTGTATCTTTTATAGACTTTACCTATAAAAACAAATCTGTAGCTGTGGTATAAGAACTTCCAGTAAGTTCTATGAGTTCTCCTAGTGAATTATCAAAACTAAAGGTGATCTTGGAGACCTTTGACCTTGCAGTTGGTGTCAGAAGTAAGGATGTTCTTGGGGTGCCTGGGTGGCTTAGTCAGTTAAGTGTCTGCCTTTGGCTCAGGTCATGATCTCAGGGTCCTGGGATCAAGCCCTGCATTGGGCTCCCTGCTCAGTGGAGAGTCTGCTTCTCCCTCTCTCTCTGCCCCTCCCTACTCCTGGTGCTCTCTCTTTCAAATAAATAAATAAAATCTTAGAAAAAAAAAAAAGAGGTGGGGATGCTCTTGAAGACTGTTCCCTCCGACTTCACAGTTGGTCCAAATGCTTCCCAGTTTGTGTCAGAAGTGGAATTTGCTAGCCTGACTCTGACTCACTGAAACATATGGCTCAAGAAAAGAAGGATGAATGGATGGGGGATGGTGATCCTTTGATTCTTGAGTGCCCACAGGGTCCCCTAGGATACAGGGGTGGAGCTGTGCTGCCATTAGTATTGGAGGTAAAATTTGCCAAAAGAGGGGAGCCTGGGTGGCTCAGTTGGTTAAGTGTCTGACTCTTGAATTCAGCTCAGATCATGATCTCAGAGTCATGGGATTAAGTCCCATGTCAGGCTCCATGCTTAGTGTGGAGTCTGCTTGTTCCTCCCCACCCTGCACTCTCTCTCTCTCTCTCTCAAATAAATAAATAAAATCATTTAAAAAGTTGCCAAAAGAACTTAGAAATGACAGCTCCAGCCCCTGAGGAGGTGGCTCACTGGATGCATTAGGAAATCCAAAGTAACAAGAAACAAGCAAATATCAATCCCTTGGTGGTTGTTATCTGTAATAACCAAAATGAAAGGTAGAGTTTTGGGTGGATCTTGAGGCAGAGCCAAGATTGGAATCAGGCTATTCTGAGTTATCTTAGGACTGCCACCAAAGGAAAGAGTTAAGCTGAAGCCACAGATAGCCAAGATTTGCAAGATAATGGGGGGAAAGGTGAAGGGGAGAGTCAAGAGACCCATCCCAGGAGGATAGAAACCTTTAAACAGTTATTGACAAACAGAGCAGCCATGGAAGGGATCAAAATAAAGGTCTTACCGCAGCACTCTCAGAAGTTGGACTGACTGAGGAGAGCCTCTGCTGCCCTCCCCCCGCCCCGCCACATTGAAGGGCCTTAAGCAAATCTGCTCTATTTGCCGTCGTTTGGAAGAATTTCAAAAGCTGGATGGCAAAGATGAAAATGGGAAAACCACCCTGGCATTGCCTGAGGTGATGGTCCCACAATCAAATCACCTTAAAGATTGACAAAAGGGCCTGGTCCCTTGACCTGATCCCCAGCTAGGGCCCCGGGGCAGGTACACGTGAGTGGGCAAAATGGTCAGGGAGTCTAAGAATGATATTTCTGGGACTCCCTGACATGAGAGCCCTGTGCACCCTGATGTCACAGCTAGTGAAGTCCTAACAGGGTTGCGGTCAGATTGGAAGGAAATCCACATAGTTGGTGGGATTCAGGTGAAGGTTTAGGTGAAGACTGAAATGTTTGAATAGACTATGTGAAGTGGCTGTATCTCCATCACCTGAATATATTATAGGGGTGGATATTGTGTCTGATTGGGCAATGCTTCCTCTACCCTAATATTATACAATGGAAGTCATGTAAAGCCACACGTCAACCATTATTAAGCAGACAGCTAAATGAAAGCCAATAACATTGCCTGAACTCCCACAATGTGGGCTGTTGTTAATTTGACTGGGGTGACAGTGCAGACGTATCTGTACAATAATACTGTGTGAGGTGTGGGGTGGAGACAGGCTCATGACAAAAGCTGTGATGACCACTGGGATTGCTGTTTGAAAATTCCAGAACATTCCTTTTTAAAAGACAATTACTAGCTTTCTATTCGACATTAATTAAATTGTTCCTATGACTGAAGGACATAAAGTGATCTTAAAATATCCATAATATCTTGGGTAATGTCAAAAAATACTGTAATGGGGAGGGGAGTGCTCAGAAGGGTTTCATAATAAAAAAGAAGTCATTTATATAGGAAATGGTATCAAGGAAATCCAAGGAAAGGTACACACGAGCAGGGAATTCCTTCTCCTATAGGACTGACTTTGGAACCACCTGACGTGCTGCTGGACCCTATAGCCGCTTCGGTGTTACCATATAAACTCTCTATTGACCAACAAAGAGCTGCTTGGCTTATGGATAGCAATTTCAAAGTGGACATTTCCAAGCATCCTGTTTGGAAAGCTGTCACTCTTATTGAAGAAGATAAAAACAATTCAGCTTAGTGGGCTGGAATGCATGCTATTTGCCTCTATGTTTGGGTTTTGATTCATGGTGGTGGCCAATAGCTGGGCCACGCGGTCAGGCAGATGGACTAAGAAAAGCTGGCCTATTAAAGGGATACCCATATGGGGTGCAGCCCTATGAAAATCGCTATGGGAATTTGAGGGGTACATTAAAGTAGGACATGTCAATGTCCATGAGAAGGACCTCCTCCTGGTATCGGAAGTAGCTGGAATTGGCAGGTGGCAATCCTTGAGGTGGCCTTCTGAGTCCATGGAATAATGGAGAGGAGATCCTCTAGCAATGCAGAGATGGGCTCAATTTAGACATATTCCTCCAGCCCCCTGTGAAGCTCAAAATACCAACCGTACATTCTGCCCATGAGAAAGACAGAGGCTGCAGGTGGTTCTGAGGCAGCCTCCAGTGGGGAAGGCCATGCACGTAGCTGTCAAATCGGGCTGATGCGGGTAGCCCCTAGAGTCTACAACTGGGCTCCTGCTGTAATAGACACTTGCTCTGGATTGGGTTTGCATACCTGGTGGTAGAGTTGAATGTTGCAAATAGTTTAAAGGACTGAACTAGAAGATTTTGTACCAATTTGAACCACCAAGTCACATTTCTTCAGCTCAAGGAACATACTTTTATCCTGATAGTTTGAAGATGACTAGAACAGGCAATGATTAGGGCACGAAGGGCTGGCTTCCATGCCTTCATGAGTCTGTGCTCGCACTCAACATGTAGGGAGCCAATGAAGTGTCTGCATTAGGAGGATTTCTCCATTTTTCTATGGAATCTGGGGAATGGAGTGGGACGGGGTGCTATGACTCTACAATTCTTCCCCATGTAACCTCCACTTTTCTTTTTTCCTACCTGATACCTGGGATGCTGGTCCTGGGATCAGAGCAGTGACCACAAGCACCAGTAGCAGGGATGATCCTTAAGCAAAAAAAATGTCACCATACCTTTAAATCTTCTGTCAGAATTCCTAAGGGTCTGATGGAGTAGGTGGTGTCTTTATCTCATCTTGCAAAATTGAGATTAACAGTGAACGCAGCTATATTGCCTGGGGGTGAAGAAAGTCCACTCCTTCCGTTTGTATGTAACCCTACATACCTATGTAGGGATGAGAGTGGACTGAGGGGGAGGTGCTTGCTAGACTAGTATTGCCAATGGCAATCTAGACCAGCACAGTAGCCAGACCTGACCTCCTTTCCCCAAAAAGGTGGACATGCTTGGTAAAATTAAAATGGTAAATGTGGAAAAGGAGGAATGGTAGGTGAGGATAAAGGAATGAATGAATGGTCTATGCAATGAAGGCAATGCAACATTATATTGGTGCCTCGAGAGAGACTCAGAGCGAGACACGGTATTGTCTCTTAGCTCACTTATACCCCGCCTTAAAAGGTGGGGCCATACACTGATGGACTACTCTTACCTTTGGAAGCTTGACAAGGTCAAACGGAAGGCTACAAAATGAGGGGCACAACTCAGGGAGACACCATGAGATATCACGATGGACTGGACCAGCTCCTGAAGACTCAGTGGGGCTCTGGTAATGCGGCATATGCTTGCCTCGTTTCCAGGCGGCCGTGCGGTGATACGATGCACCACTGGCCTTGCTGAGGGCATTCAGCCATCTGACGTAAACAGGTCTTATGGTAATGCTGATATTCGTAATCAACTATATGGAGAAATTGAGTTAGAGCTTCCTTGGATTAATAAGATGACTGGTTTGGGAAACAGCTGGATTTAACTAATAACTATCAGCTAGTTTTTATGCTAAATAGTTCTGTACTAGTTTATTGTACAAATAGCAACACATCGAGAGGGGCAAAGAGTAACCAACCCAGCACAAAAATGTGAATATCTATGGCATGGCTTTATAGGGTGAAGGGATTCGTTTTTTCACCGTTGCTGTGTCTAGTAAATACTACATTAATTACGGGTGCCCAGACAAAGGTGAGTGGTTTGCTGTAACAGAGTCTTGGCCAAAGGCCAGGGGGTGAGCTGTACAGGGAAGACTTAATCTTATCCAAAGAGAGGTCTGGCCTTGGCTTTTGGCTCCTGGGAGGTGATTTCTAGGCCCCTTGAATGTCCAATAGGATCATCTTTATTTGCCTGAGGGCTTTGGCCACCAGACAGTCTGTCAATGTGCGTCTGATAGGGCTCTGGTACTAGTTCAGATCTCCCAGGAACTAGAGACTGAACGCAGCAGCGCAACTGCAGGCCGGACTGCAGACTAACGGTTGGCCACGTGAGCAGTATGTGTCCCCGGTGGCGGGAGATAAAAGCCCCAATAAAAATTCTGGACAGCCCAGGCTCAGGTGAGCTTCCTTGGTTGGCAATCCTCCGGCTGTGTTGTCATACACAGAAACTGGGAATTAACATTGTCCCTGACTCTGTGGGGAAGGGACGACTGGAATCTCTACCTTCAGACCTTTGGGACTCTTCCCCAAGCGTCTCCTCTCTTGGCTGATTTTAATCTATATAATTTCCCCAGAATAAACCCTAACCATGAGCATAACAGCTTTCAGTGAGTTCTGTGAATCCTTCTGGCAAATTATTACAACCGAGTGTGGTTTAGGGGCCCCTTGAACTTGCACTGGTTGTCAGAAGTGAGGGCAGTCTTCTGTGTGGACACTTTGTGTCTTCTAAAACTTCATAGCTGGCTGTACTTCCTTCGGGGGGTGAAGGGAATATTTACGGTATGAATGCTGAAACCTCCAGCCCTCTACTCAGCGACGAGAATGCTGGCGGCAGGCAGAAGCAGCAGGATACTGGTGGGGATAATCTGGGCCATAGGATCATTTCAAGAACAAAGACGTCATAATAATGATTATATAGGGTTATCTTTTGCTGCTGAAAAATCCACCCTAAAATTTTGTGGATTAAGATGAACTATTTATTGTTAATTATAGGCTTGCGGCTTGGCCGAGGGGTTTTGTTATGGGCCGGTTCATCTGGGGCCTGATGTTCTGGGGTAGCTGCACTCATGTGTGAGTTGGTTGGCAGGTTTGTTGGTCTAGTGAGGGGCCCGCTGTCATGTCTGGCAGTTGGCTTGATGTCAGCTGGAAAAGCCATGTGCCTTTCATCGTCCATCAGGCTAACCATGCTTGTTTATATGGTGGCAAAGGGTCCCCAGGGGCAGGAGAGGGCAAGCCCCAGTCCACAAGTGCTTTTCCTACCCTTCCTTGTATCACACTTGCTAATGTAGCCAAACCCAGAGGGTTCCACCTCTTGATTGATTGAGTAGTAAAATCACATTGAGAGAGTGTGTCAGTCGGTTTCTCTAGAAACAGAACCAGTAAAGCCTGAAATCTGTAGGGCAGGCTGGAAGCTCAAGCAGGGTTTCTATGTCACAGTCTTGGAGGGAGTCGCCTCTGGGAGACCTCAGTTTTTGCTCTTAAGGCCTTCAGCCATTTAGATGAGGCTCGTCCTTATTAGGAAAGGTAATCTGTTAATAAAATGGTAAGTAAACGGACTGCAAATGTGAATCGTGTCTATGAAATACCTTCACAGAAACATCTAGACTAGTCTTTGAACAACTAGGTTCCACAGCTTAACCAAGTCGACACAAAATTTCGCCATCACAGAGCGGATATTCAGCTGTCATTCGGTCTGTACATCAGAGATCGCTCATAATTCACCCAATGAATCCTACACTCGGAAAGCTCTAGTCAGGGGCCTGGAGACCACAAAGAGCTTCTTAGCGTCTCTCTCTTAAAAATGAGCACAGAACTGAAGGTGACCAGATGCCTGGAAGACAGAGGCTCAGACAAGTAAACAAAGATTAAGAAGAAAGAAAGAAACATGGAGAAAATTATGACGGGAGAAGGAAATGTCCTTTAAAAATCTTATGACTCTCCTCAGAGAAGATACGATAGTGTAACCATGAAATAAGAACAAAATACATAGAAAGTAAAATTAAAGAATTGAGAACCATGCATAGAAATTAAAAAATCTAAGAGCATAACTGAAAACTCAGTTGAGACACTGGAAGATAAAGTCAAGCAGATCTGAAAAGTATAGGAAAGAAGGGTGGGGGGTGGAAAATAGAGAATTTGATTAAAAAATTAGAGGCCTAGCCAGAGTTCCAACATCAGATGAATAACAACAGCTCCACAGAGAAGCAGCTGAAGGAAAAAAAAGCCCACAACTGTGAGAAATATGACCATATAAATATATGAAGAAAATGACAGAAGAATGTGTTTCCAGATATAATTCTGTGTGGAGGAGTCTATCACCTCCTTACGATCTGAATGCATGATCCAGTTGTTTGAAAATTCCTCGTCTCGCATCAGGCTCTCGGGAAACAGGCTGGGAGAGACTTGCACAAGAAGCCTACTGGAGAGCGAAGGGAGCGGGAGGGGGGGAATGAGACGCTGAGGTGTGCAGTCCCAGGGCATGCTCTGGAGCTCAGAGGACTCTTCAGGGACGTCCCAAATTGAAGCAAGGGGGCCAAACCTTCACCACCACCCCCCCAACGACCAGCTCCTGCATGTGCAACAGGTCCCCGAGGAAGGGACCACACCTGTGGGTGAGGCAGCTCCCTGGCTGAAGGCAACTCTAAGAGCAGAGCTCAGCTGAGGCTCCATCAGCGGCCCAGGGGCCAGGAGCCTCAGAGTCCAGACGGGGGAATTCACTTCCTTGATTCACTAAGAAACTTCTAGAGTTAAGTCCTTTGAAGTCCTAATGCAGACATGGTCTGCAACCTCTCCTTACGCTGCACGGCTTGGTCTGCCTGCAGGGGAGCGTGACGCGGGCTGCCCGGGCAGTGGGGGCGGTGTGGGGGGGGGCAGGCTGGTGAGGAGGCCGGACCCTGGCCGGGGTGCCAAGGCGGGGAGGGCCCCGGCTGTGGGGCACTGGGATGGGAATGTGCAGTTTTTCCGAGGAGCGGCATCAAAAGGGCCCTTGTCGTCACTCGGTCAGTAATATGGTTCTTATCAGTAGCGATGCTGCAGTTTTGCCGTTGATAACGGCAGGCTCCTGCGCGCAGCCCTCCTGCGGTCGGAATTCGGGCAGAGCACGGCGGAGTGCTGGCGATGGGCTCTTCAGACCTGCCATGAGGCTGTGCTGATTCAAAGAGCATCCCACACATTACATTTTAAACATTTCCAGTTTACAGAGGGGATAAACGAGAAGTACTTGCATTGTAAATGATTTTTCAATTTGCGAGAGATTTATCATCTAATGCCACATAACAAACTTTCTTACTAGGTGTTAAATATCATTCCAGTTACAAAAATTGAGTGAATGTCTCATTTGTTACCAAAATGGTTTCTATATTAGATCTCTATTCCATTTATTCCATGGAGTCTATTCCGTGCCACATGTTTGTGATATGAACGAAAAAGAAGGGAGATCCACACAGAGCTCCTTCTGTATTCTACAATCAGCTAAGGCACTTTACACACACGCGCGCGCACACACACACACGCACACTTGCACACGCGAGGTAGAGATTATCTCCTCCTGGTGCACGAGGACACTGGTTCGGAGGAGTTAAGAAAATGGCCTGGCATCAGGCAATGCCAGCAAAAAACTCAGCGGTTGCATCTCCTGCCGCCTGACAGCACATTTTCTGCAGTTTCACATACATAGTTTCCTAGGCAACCAGCACACAGCCTCCAGGACTGTCTGCATGAAAGGGAGGAGGGGGTGGGATCCATCTACTCTTCCCCTCACTTCCTGCATCAACAATGCCACAGCCCTTTGTCGGGGTGTTAATGTGGCGAACACAGAAAGCCCGAACGCTTGCCTGTGGCATTTTATTTCCAGTGAAATATTTCTACTCACTGAAGGACCAGATGCATTGAGAATCCTGCTTGTCAGAGTGTGGAGCCTGTTTCTGGTTTTATTCACTCCCCTGCTTTTTCCTTTTCTCCTGGGCTTTTGATCCTTGCAGCAAGTTCCCTTTACTAGTGGGTGAGCATAGTGAGTACCCCTTATTCAAAGGAGCTTGTGCCCTCGAGAAACGCCAGACTCTCTCCTGCCATGGGCAAAGGGCTCGGTAGAGTCCTGGCCGTTCTCTGGACCCGCCAGTGACCAGGACAAGGGCCAGGACTGGCAAATGTCTGTGTCACCAGACCCATTCATCTTGACACCGAATCTTTGCTGCTTATCTTCCGTCCTGTGATGGCCATTGCAGATGGCCGCTGGGACTGGAAGAATTTGCTCTCCCTGCCCTGCTGCAAGAGACAGGCTTAGGCTGAGAGATCAAATACGCAAGAGGAATGAGAGTTGAAGCAGTTCGCTTCTTCAGCACCGTCAGCAATGTGATCTTCATCAGTCCCGAGCGTTCCCTTTACTAAGAAGCTGAAATGCACTTTGCTTTTATGAGCAGCTCTCTCCTGATATAAATATTAATGAAATTCAAGCTCATGGGTGTTGCTGCTAAAAGCCATTTTGTTTCAGCAGCACTATGCTCAAGGAACAAGTTGGAAGTATCTATGGCCAGCCTCATTACATATGGTTAAGCCTTCACTTGCCATTTGAAATATCAATGGACAGCGACAGCATGGCCACGGGTCAAGGTCAAGAGGCATCAGCCGAGCTGCAGGGCGAGCCCGCAGGGATAGGAAACGGTGGGCTCAATTTTAGGGATGTGGCAATGCGTCAGCATCCAGGGGTCTGAGCTGATGGATGAAGGTGGTGGGCGGTGACAGTCCCCCAAGTCAGACTTCTAGCTTTGGACAGGCAGTGGACAGAGCGGGGACAAGGCTCAGTGCCCAGGCAGCGGGGCTGGCAGCTAGTTCCAGCAGGAGGATGGGCTGAGCCAGCTCACGATCCCAGGACTCTGCAGCTGGCAGCTGGATATTAGGCGACCCTCTTGAATTAATGATAAGTTTCTTGGGAGTGGTAATGGCATTATGGTTATATAAGAGAATGTCTTTGTCCTTAGGAGGTATATACTGAAACTTTTAAGAGTGAATTTTTATGATGTCTATAATCTACTTTCTAATAATTCAGCAAAAAAAAAATATATACACACACACACACAAATGCCACACAATGGGCAAAACATGAGTAACTGCTGAAATTAGAAGAAGGGTATTCAAGAATTGACTGAGCTATTCTTTTATCTTGTAGGGTTTTTAAAAAATATTTAATTTATTTATTTGACAGAGAGAGTGCACTAGCAGGGGGAGCAGCAGGCAGAGGGAGAGGGAGAAGCAGACTCACCACCGAGCAGGGAGCCTGATGTGGGGCTGGATCGCAGGACCCTGAGATCATGACCTGAGCCCGAGGTAAACACTTAACAGACTGAGCCCCCCAGCGCCCCATCTTGTAAGTTTTAAGAGTTATTGTTTAAATACGTTTTTTTATTTTTTATTTTGATTTTTTTTTATTTTTTAAGAGTTATTGTTTAAATAATGTTTTTTAAAGCTTTTTTAAAAGGGTTCATGATTAGTTCTAGGCCTGAAACATTAAACAGATTTTTTTAAAATACTAAGTGGTACAGTTAGTTAACGTTTTGCTGACTTCCTCTTTATAAACATGGTATAGTCCAGAAAGAATAGAATAAGGTAAAAATGCTACCGTTAAATCCACCAGTTAAAAATGTGTTTCATAGAGCAGGCTGGGGAGTTCTATTTTTATCTTGTGTTTTCTTCTTCTCACATTTTCAATGCTTAATTGTTTTTCTCATTCAGAAGAACGTTTTATCTGACTACCCATCCTGTGGCAGGAAGTAGAGGGGAGTGCTGTCTGGAGATTAAACCACAAAAGAGGACAGCAAGTCTTCCAGATCCCTGTCATGGTTCTGCTTTTATAGCCCTGAGGAAATAACTCGATCAACCAAAACACACAGAGCTGCCACGCATGGGGCCACTTGTACACAATTAGCAAGATCATTAAAAAAAAGGGGGGGGCATTTCTATTTGGATGCTTGTGTGGATAGAACATGAATACATGGCTCAAATGGGTAAATGCTTGAAAATCACGTGATGATATCTATCTCCCCTCCTAGACTTCATATCCTTAAGGGCAGGAACGGTGTCTCTCCTATTTATATCTGTACTCCCATTGCCCAGCTCCATAAATATGTGTTGAGTAAATGAGTAAATAAATACATAAATAAATAAATGAACGAATGAAGTAGAATAAAGAGATGTGACAATATTTGAATTTTACAATAGCCAAGGATTGTGCAAATGCACAATACAATTGTTTTTATGTTTTATCACGTTCGTAGACTAAATATAACAGACCGATGGCAATGCTCACAGGAGAAATGCTTAGTTAATGACACAGCATGATATGCATTTAAAATATCTGTGGAGTTGAGCAATGATTAAAGCTAATATTAAAAAAAACAAAACTAACTGCTTCTGTTAGAGCAGTGGGATCTCAGGTAGGCTTCTTTAGCCTGTGTACCGTTTGGTTTCTAATCAGAGAAATTCACAAATGGGCACGACCCCTGCAGGCAAGCGCAAACTGTCTCATATACAAGAAAATTGCACAACATGGAAAATTACTTGCTTCTGTCATAAGGAACGTAGATTCAAAGGATGTGCTTATGTTTATTAGAATATTGGGAAGGAGAAGAGAAATTTGGGAAGTAACAAAATCCTGAATCGCACGGAGCCCTAGCACTCTGGCCTTGTTTCCAGAAGCCAGAGTTGATTGGAAGGCATGGGAGGGCAGTGCACCTGTGAAAACAAAATGTAACTTCCATGGTAAACAGCATCAACATCCGAGACGAGCAGAAGGCCAACTCGAAGTGAAGGACTAGGTCTTGTGAGTGGTCTGTCTAATGCTTGACGAACTGTCAGTCTCTTCACTGTAAAGGTAAAATTCGTGGTCCCCAGTTCAACGCAGGTAGGTTCTTCTGAAGCTCCGAACCCACAAACGTGGAAGGCACTGTGGTGAATTCGAATGCACTGCCCCCAGCCACCTGTGACCGGGCTGCCTTCGGCTCAGGTCGTGATCTCAGGGTCTGGGACTGAGCCCCGATTGGGGCTCCTTGCTCGGAGGGGAGTCTGCTTCTCCCTCTGCCCCTCCCCCATTCATGCTCACGCGCTCGCTCTCTCTCCAATAAATAAAATCTTTAAAAATAAATGAATAAAATGGGAGTGAGGTATTTTTCATCAGGTTGGCCAAACTTTTGAATCTGATTATGTCCACTGTTAGAAAATAGGAGCTTTTAGGGATGCCCGGTGGCTTCGTTGGTTAAGTGACTGCCTTCCGCTCAGGTCAAGATCTCAGGGTCCTGGGATCGAGCCCCATGGGAGCCTGCTTCTCCCTCTGCCTGCTGCTTCCCCTGCTTGTGCGCTCTCTCTCTCTCTGACAAATAAATAAATAAAATCTTCTTTCAAAAAAAAAAGGAAGAAAATATGAAGTTTTTAGGACAGAAACACAGGCATCTAAAAAATTTTAAGTTTTCCTAAAATTGATCTTCATTTCCAGCTCAAGAGCCGCTGTTCTGTTTGGCAGAAACACTTCAGCTTAGTCAGTGAGGGTTAGTATTTGTCGGGTTGGGAGACCCGCAGTCACCTCCGGGCCTTTACCGTCCCCCCTTCTCCCTGAGGTGGATTCTGGGCAATGGGAGGTGGCAGGGATGTGGCCGTCCTGCCCCGCCTCTTCTCTGCCCGCCGTCCAAGCTCCCGCGTTCTAGACACCTGCCCCTGCAGTCTCACACCGTAAAGTTCTCGCTGCCGCATCCTGCCTTGTCCCATGGTGATGGTTAATTTTACGTGTCAGCCTGACCGGACCTTGGGGTGCCCGGATATTTGGCTAAACGTTATTTCTGGCAGGGCGGCTCTGGACGAGATCAGCGCTGGAATCGGTAGACCGAGGAGAGCAGATCGTCCTTCCCGGTGTGGGCAGGCATGAGCCCATCCGCCCGAGGCCTGCAGAGGATAAAGAGAGGGAGGATGGGAGGCTTTGCTCTCAGCAGACTGCTGGGGCCGGACGTCTACCTTCTGCTCTCACATGCGAACTCACACCGTCGGCTCTCTGGGTGCTCAGGCCTTTGGGCTCGGACTGGGACTACACCACCGGCTCTCCTGAATCACCAGCTTGCAGATGCCAGGCCACAGGACTTCTCAGTCTCCGTGATCTATGAGCCAATTTTTTATAAAAGATTTCATTTCTATATTGAGAGAGCATGTGAGAGAGGGAAAGAGCACGAGCAGGCGGAGGGGCAGAGGGAGAGGCAGACTCTCCACTGAGCAGGGAGCTGGATGCGGGTTGATCCCAGGACGCGGGGATCATGACCTGAGCGGAAGGCAGACGCTTAAGGACTGAGCCACCCAGACACCTTGTGAGCCATTTTTTAAAAAATAATGTCTTTATAGATATCCTGTTGGTTCTGTTTCTCTGGAGAATCCGGACTCACATATCCCTTGTCTAGATAATGAGGACTCTGGCTACCTCTGTTCTTCCCAGTGAAAACATGAAACTTTCCCAAGCTCTCTTGCAATGTTTTGGGGCCCCGCGAGGCTCCCAGGGGCCGCCTCGGGACCTCTCAGCCCTGACATGCAACTTGCGATTTCTACTGTACGGCTGGCACATGAAACTGGTGGGAGGGAACGCGGTGGGGTTTGATTTGCCATTTCCCAGAATCCAAAATAAACTGCTATGCGGATTTCTGGCTTGAGAAAGCACCTGGGACTTTATGAGCGAGGATGCTTTTGTCTGCGAGGAACAGAAGATCCAACTGAAAACGTCTTTTGCAAGAAGAAATGTATTATCCCATATAACAAAAATATGATAGCAGCGGTTCTCAAAGTGTGGTCTAGTGACCCCTGGAGGTCCCTGAAACCTTTTCAGGGCCCCTGCGTGGTCAAAACCATCCATTCCAAGTGCAGGATAGACCAACGGATTTTAATTGTCCTAAAGCAGAAGTCAGCGGTTATTTACAAAAAGCTAATTTCAAAAAGGGTTCTGTAAAACCTTTTATTTATTGCAATACAACCACACCCTTGTGTGTGTGTATCACTGAGGCTGCCATTGAGCTGCACCGGGCGACTTCAGCCGTTGTAACAGAAACTTCAAGGCCTGCAGAGGAGAAAATACTATCTGACCCCTTACAGAAGAAATTTACTGAGCCCTGTAATAAAGTATAAGTGTTTTTGAAGATCGTTTCAGAGGTCACATTATAAATAACCTTTAAGGAATTACAACTTGTTAAGTTTTTGGTGTCTACCAAAGAAGAGTACCCACAATTATCTGAACACGAATAAAAATACTCCCCCCTTTCTCCACTACAGACGTGAGTGAGGCCAGATTTGTTTGTTTTTCAAGTGAAACAACAGATGAGAACAGATTGAATGCAAAAGCAGTTATGAAAATCCAGTTGTCTCGTATTAAGCCAGACATTAAAGGGATTTGCAAAAATGTAAAACAATGCCTCTCATACCCCTAAGTTATTTTTTTTGTTTTATAAAACATTGTTTTTCATAAAAAATGTTACTTATGGTAATATGTAATGGGTTTTCGATTTTATCATAGATTAAGTATCTATTTAAATTAATAATAATTACATATTTTAAAATGTTCTCAATTTCAATTAATAATATGGTGAATATTGACGGCTGTAAGCCGCATACACGAACGCTCATTGGGCTTTTCAGTGATTAAGAGTGTAAGGGGGCCCTGAGGCTGACAGATTTGAGAACAGCTGGTTTAGAACTAGGACAGCTCCAGGCTTGGTTACTCCGTCATCTCACTGACATTACCACAGACCCAGGTGTTTTCTAGACCGTTATTCTCAACACATTGTTGGCCTTCCGCTTAGATGGGCTTCCCTCCTGGGCGCTGCGGCAGCCCCTTTGTGGCACCACATGCTTTCAGAGGCAGAAAAGGCACTACTTATTTTTGCCCAACTATTTTTTAAGAGCAAGAAAAACCTTCCTCAGAACCAGAGTACTCTTTGTTTTTTTTTTTAACTACATAATAACCCCCCCCCCAAAAAAAAACCCTCATTAAAAGGAGTGTATGGGAAGTAAATTGATTCCAGACCAACCCTTGTGCCATAAACAATGAGAGCACTGGACAAAATCTATGAAACTTCCGTTTTCAGTCCACGGAAACAGACCCAGGACTGTACTTTCTGGAAAAAAGAGAAACAAATGAGGTGAACCCTACAATGACTTGTGCTTTCTGCCTGAAGAACCTTCTACACCATGGCACAGAGAGAAGCAATCCAAGCAGAGTGCAGCTGTCTTGCTGAGTTGGGAAGACGGAGACGGATGTGTGGCACGCTGAGGGCGGCCGAAGTTGCAAGTCCACACAAAGAAGTTGCCCCATAAACGTGCATGGCACCTTTGAGGGTTCTGGCTGAAGTCTGGCTTGGTGGTGAGCAGGTGAGATTCCACAAGGCCAAGCAAAGAACAACCACCAGGGGAAAGAGCGACTATTCGGTAATTCTCGCTTACATGGGACTGGAGACATCTGAGTTCTGAGCAGCCACATGGAGATATTTCAGTGAACTACCCACGATATTCAGTAGAAATCCCAGAAAGGTTTCCCCTTAAGACTAGAACTTAAGTAGCCCTGAAGGAAAGGCTACTCCAGACCCACCCAAAGGAGCTTGGAAACAAGCCTGGGAAGGACCACGCTGATCTCCAAGTAAGTTAACCACCTGCAAGAGCAAAGCCCAACACTCTTTAGAAGAAGACAACAAAATCCACATGCTTAAGAGTGAAACATTTGCAATGTCCTAAATTCAATTAGAAGACGCTAGACGGGAAGAGGTAGGAAAACGTGACCTATAATTGGGGGAAAATCAAGGCAATAGAAAGAGAGCCAGAAATGACAGATTTTTAAATGTCAGTATGAGACAAGGATTTAAAAGCAGCTGTTGCGCATATATTGAAGGATTAAGGCGGTTGGCGGAGCAGGACTTGGGGAGGAGGCGCTGGCCTGGCAGCCGGTTTGAGCAGTGCTGCGTGAGGTGGGCGGGCAGCCTGCGGGGCTGGCGGGGCTGGGGGGGCAGCCGCTGGCCTGTGAGCTGGGCACGGCTCTTTCATCCCTTTGTGCTGCAGGTGCCCGTGTCCCGCCCGGCCTCACCATGATGCCTTCCACCCAGGCCTCCTTCTCCTGCTACCCAGAGCCACGGGGCTCAGCCGGCTGTGAGTTTTTAGGAATCAGCTACCCAAGAAAAAGTTTTACCCATCTGAGCCCCCTTCTGAGAATCCTCCCCCACAGGCAGGAGAATCGTGGTGCCTCCAGCTGAGGTCTGGTGCTCCTCTCTGCAGGGCCTGTGGCTATCGGGCCCCCAAGTCTGCCCCAGAGGTCACAAGGCACATTACCGCAGTAGGTGGCATCCAAGTCCAGACTGGAGACTGAGACACAAGCAGGCTATACACCGATCATCAGGACAGTTGAGTTCCAGACCGCCGCTTTCTTTTTCCAGGATTTGAAACCGTAATGGAAACAGAAGCTGGGATTACACCTGAAGTTGTAGAAAAGGATGATGTCGCACAGATTACAGGAAGTGTGGGCGAAGCGCCTGAAAAAGCACTGGATTCCATAGTGAAACATGAATCCAGGGTAGATAACATTTTGCAGAAGTTTAAACCCAAAATAGCTTTTGAATCGAGACAAATTCTCAGAGATTGGCGGAGGGATTGTCCTCATCTGGACTCCTGGTGAAAATATCCCTCAACAAAAGGACGTTCCAGATTGCCCTTGTCGTGCCAAGAGACTAGTTGAATTCCAGGCCGTGTCTCAGCAGTCGGCTACCTCGAGGCAGACATACTGGGAACACGTGTTGATGAGGCCACCAGGCTGGCCTTCCTGGTGCTCAAAGCTATAGACTGGGCACTGGCTACACAGAGCAATTCATATGAAGCAAGATGTAACAGATACACCTTAAAGTAAATGCTGTAAAACCTTTAAAATGCTGCTAATTTCTTCAACTTCCAAGAATTCCATGTCTTGAACTTTATCCTAAGGAAATAATGATGCCAGAGACACAAGTTCAAAAATGTTGTTTTAAGCATTGCTTACAATGCCTAAATATTAGTGAAACAGAAATTTCCAGGGACAGAGAATTAAGTAAATTTTGGTAGATCCACGAAGTGCGAGGTTACGCAGTCTTCACAGTACAGACCTGTATGGGCACCACATAAGATATGGCTCTAAATTGACCCCAAGATACCATTACGAATGGTAGTCATAGTATGATCATATTTTCATAAGAATATTTATACATATATATGTGCATGGAAAAAATCTGGAAAGATATGCACTGGGCGTGAACTGGTTACCTACAAGTGGTGGACCCAAGTGAAATGATCTTTTCACTTATATGTATGTCTTTCCAGAATAAAAACACATACTTTGTCTCATAAAGGAAAAAGAAGTCTTTGTTTTGTTTTGTCGTTGGGGTGTGTGTGTGCCCGTGATTTTTGAATGGGGGTTGTGATTTCAAGAGAGGAGCAAGGAAATTAAATATTTTCCAAAACCCTTTCCCCGTAGAAAGGAAGAATGGATTTTTAGCACTCCAAAGACGTAAAATGAAATGGCTTACAAAACTGTCAAATTCGGAAAGATTAGCCATGCCAAACATGAGGTGAAGCAAGATAGAACCAGTTTTAGAAGGAGCCAAACATTTGAATTCCTTTTTCATAGCATCGTATCCAAGGTTGAGAAATTTCCAGGGTAGGATCAGATCTAAAATTCCTGACCCACTCTGTCTCTAAGTGCTTGGCATTAGATAGACATCAGCTCCCTACCCTCCTGTCCTTTGCTTGCCTATTTCGTATTCTCCTCACCCTGCACTGACAGGGTTTTTATTGATTCTGTCCCGACAGCTGGGCTGTAAAATGTCACATAGCACGGATGACGCACGTTCACCCTGGAACATTTTTCATTCCTCGGCAGTCTGTCGCCCAGCCCTTCACCAGCTGCTGTGAGGCCAAAACTAATGACTTGGAAGCAGGTCAAAGTCCATGGGCATCTCAGATGGGAAGACCTGCCAGCAAGGAGTTCTGCAGGACTCATAGCACTTATACCAAAATGCAGTTCAGCAAAAGTGGCCGATGGGGAAATGGTTGAGAAATTTCTCTACACTTAAGAAGCTTGAAGTTTAGCAGAGAGAGAATTGGAATTTCAACGTAAAATTGTCAGAACTGAGGGGGCGCAGGAAATCCAGCTGGGTGTTCAGGAAAGAATTCCGGAGAGGAGTGCTGGGGAGCCACATCTGGAAGCCGGTGAGTGAGCCACGCATGTCTGTATTAGAGTAGGCTCTATAGGTTGTCTATAGGGAGGGAGGGAATCTCAGAGCTGCTCAGCAGGAGACTGTGGGAACACGTTTCTAGAACTGGGCAGGGCTTGAGGTAGGGTAAACTGACTTTCAGCAGGTATCAGAAGGGCCATATTAGGGCACCTGCACTTTATATTTGCAGAAACAGAATTGTAAGATGAGAAATCACAGGGTCAGTTTTCATTTCCAATAATTACTCTCGTCACAGTATGAGGCATAGGTTGGAATTTTTCTTTGTTCCACGGTGCCTCGGACATGGTAGGTGCTCAGGAAATATCTGTTGAATGAAAGATCAGCAAAGAAAGGAAAGAAAAAAATCCTTTTTTATAGGCTTAGTGGGTTTGCGGCAAAAAAAAAAAAAAAAAAAAAAAAAAGTAGGTTATGGAACTCCCCAGACCGGTGGGGTGGGGGTGGGGAAATGTGACCCAGATGTCACACGCAGCACCTGCTGCAGCTTGGTTTTATTTTGTTTTTAGTACGCTAGTGTTGTACGGGAAAGATTCGTTCTGCCATCTTCAGAGCTAGAATGTGTTAAAACTCTACCGACAACGTTCTAGAGCCTTGCTCCTCACAGGATGGTCTGGCGGCGGCAGCATCCCCAGCGTGCTGGTTGGAAATGTAGAATCGCCAGCCGCACCCCACCCAACTGAGTCAGAATCTGCATGTTAATGAGTCCCCTGCAAAAAGAAGAGTAGGCAGTTTCACGTTGGAGGTGCCAGTCTGGATGCAGAAGCTGCGTCCTACTGGAGGAGTCATCAGGAGAACCTGGGAGGTGCAAAGAGCTAGGAATCCCCTTTTCCACCGTTCTCTGCTTGGGCTAAAAGCAGGACCAACAGGAATCCATGGTTTTTGCCCCAAACCCTAGCAATCCCACATGGTTCAACCTCGGACTTGGTTTGTTTTTTGTTTTTTGGTTTTTTGGCGTATGAAAATTTATTGCTGTCATGTGTGCACCATCAAACTTATGCTCTTGGTCTTTTCATCTTGCCTTTTATGGGGCCAAAAGAGAGACATTGGCTACTTTGACATTCTTAATGTCCCCAGGAATGTCACTGACAGCATGACTTTTCCAACCAAATCCAGCAACCAGAACTTGCTCATTTTCTTCGATAAAATTCGAACAACCATCATTGGGTACAAAGGCTTTGTTTTTATTTTTGTTTTTTTTGGCATTGTTAATCAGCTGGACCCTGACATACTTCCTGATGGCAGAATTTGGCTGTTTGGCTTCAACCCCTACTTTTCCCAACACAATTCCCTTTGCAAGGGAAGCGCCTCCCAAAGGGTTGGCCTTGAGGGCTGTGTCCAAATGGGCTTTCTTGTACTATTTATAATGCACTTCTGATCTCGACTGTGGCTACGGAGCTTCCTCGCAGTACGAAGACCGCCATACTTGCCCGTCCTGCCAGCACCACAGGCCTGAGCAAGAGAGCTCGACCTCACGCTTTGGGAGTGCCCAGAACGAGTCTCATGTGTCCATGACTTCTCCAGGCTCAGTTACCGTGCGTGCGTGTGCACGCGCGCGCGCATGGCGTCACCATCCTCCTGCTCTCTGACCTGAGAGCCGGCCATGCCTTTTGAGGAGACCGGCAGGAGGCTTGCCCAGAAGGACACTCTGTTTAAGAGATGGCAGTTTTCCTGCACCGTCTTTAATGCTATCCAGACTCGTGCCCACAGTCAGTAATGACATCGAGCTCTGCTATGCAGCAGGCGCTGTTCTAGGTGCTGCATGTGCATTTAACTGTACGGAATGCGCCTAATGACAGTTCCTATTTTACAGATGCAGAAACTAAAACCCAGAGAGGTTATGTAACTTGCCAAGTCCCACAGTTTGTAATCAGAATGATGCCTGATTATCATTAGAGCTGCTTGACACTCTAGTGGACAGAAGCTTTGGCAAAAGAGCTTTTTCACTTACTGCTGGACCTAGGAGCTAAAAGCTAGAGAAACCACTAAGAAGGAACTAGGGACTTAGTGAATGGTTTAAAAATGAGTTAAAACCAGGACACGAAAAGAATCTGGTTATCCATGCCCCTGCGGGGTAGATGTGTTCCCAGGAACGAAAGTGCTCCACTTAAGTCCCCATAAGCATAGCGTGATCAGTTCCAAACTCCAGCCCGTGCCACTGGGGATGAATGGAGGGATCTGACGAAAGATTAATTATCATGAACAATCCAGCGGCTGTGTGCGTGGGAGGCTGGATAGCACCGGGAGAAATGGGGAGAAGAATACCAGGCCAGGGTTACAGAGCTCAAGGATTTATTCAAGAAGGTTTAAAACCCCAAAGAGAAATGCTGACTGTCCAAAGGGAAGTGTCTTCATCACCAGCTGCTCAGGGAAACTTGAGGGAACAAAACGGAAACTCTGGGAGGCCCCAGGCCAGAGTCTTACTTCAGGCTGTGCCCAGAAGTGAGAGAGAAACAAAGCCAGTACCTAGGGGAACAGAGGGCTCCATCCCAGGTCCACTTGACCCAAATGACTGAGTCTCTCTACTCGGTGCCCAACTCAGGCAGGGTTGAAGTAAGGAAGCCAAGCTGCAAGACAATCAAGTTAGGACAAGAATCTTGTGGCTCGGGGGTGCCTGGGTGGCTCAGTCGGTTAAGCGTCTGACTGTTGATTTCAGCTCAGGTCATGTTCTCAGGGTCCTGGGATTGAGCCCCGCATCAGGCTCCACACTCAGCACGGAGTCAACTGGAGATTATCTCTCTCCCTCTCTCTGCCCCTCCCCCCATGCTCTCTCTCTCTCTAAAAAAAGAATCCTGTAGCTTGTAAGTCCTTTGCTTCCAAGCTTTACAGTTTCTAGTTTCTAATTTCTTCGATGAAGGTTCTAAGCTCATCTTATGGAACTATCATGCAAAGGGGCACCCCACCTGGTGAGGAATTGAGGGGTGTCAGTGAACCCCTAGATTGCAGGAGCAGTGGTGATCTGGCAGTGACTTGCCTGAAGGCCTGGGCAGGGAAGCTGGCATAGGGACAGCAGGGTCCCCAGAAGGGCCAGAGTGAGGAGCAGCTGGGAAGGCTGCTAGTCCCTTCCCTCCTGGACTGAATTCTCTTCCTCTTCCTCCTCTTATAGTCAACTGCTTCAGGCTGTGTTTATCTTTAGCAGGCTCCCCTTTCTGGAAGGTCATTACTGGGGTTCATGGAGAGAAGGCCTTCTTCAGCGCACTTCCTCCTTTCTCCCACCTCCTGCCTGGCCTCGTGGGGTGCTTCTGAGCTTCTGGTTCTGTAGGAAGCGATAGCATCACAGACCAAGAAAATACTGCAAAAAATAACCACATCTTCTATGTTTTTAAAGAAATTTCTAGTTGAAACCTTGCATAATTGAATACAGGACTCAACACTTAAAAAAAAACCACACCCATTCTTATGAATAGAAGTGAGACACACACATTGGTACTGTATAATGAAGATCTGCCCACAAAGACTGCTCTGGGTGAAAGCCGGGTAGATGGCAGCCTGCCCTCCGCCTGTGCCAGCGCACACATCAACCCATTGGCTTTATGAGCAGATCCAAACAAAGGGGCTTGATTGTGTGAAATGCCAGCCTGGCTCCTCCACCAACCCGAGAGCCTGCCCAGGTGGTGGGGTGGTGTTGGGCCGGGGGCGAACATCGCAGCTCAGGAGAGCAGGACTGCTCAGTACAGGACTCCTCTTCCAGCAGAAGAAGGGAAAGCTATAATCTGCTGTGTCTCCCACGAAGAGAACGAGATAGGACCTACAGCAAGCAGCAGCCATCCTGTCTTCCTCCCAGAGAACTGCCAACTTTGCCAGGGGAAGAGGAAAACAGATGAAAGGAATAGGAGGCCGGGCTGACGGCGGGGGGAAGCATGCAGCTCTGTAGCACTAATTACCTTGCTCGGGTTCTTTAATAACACGGCTTGGCTTTTTCAAAGCCACTGTTTAAATCAGTCCACCCTCCTACAGAAACCCTGATTCCTATTATTAGGTGGATCACATTAGACTTTCGAGTTTGGGGGGATGTAAGTGTTGCTTCTTTATGAAAATTGCCCTGGTTTCAAACCAATAAGAATTAGCTGATGTCATCTCTGTGTTTCCATAGCATCTATTTTTTCTTTTCTTTTTTTTTTTTTTTTTTAGTTTCAGAGGTAGAATTTAGTGATTCATCAGTTGCATATAACACCCAGTGCTCATGACAACAAGTGCCCTCCTTAATGCCCATCACCCAGTTACCCCATCCTCCCCCCAGCAACCCTCAGTTTGTTTCCTGGAGTTAAGCATCTCTTATGATTTGCCTCCTTCTTTGCTTTCATCTTATTTTATTTTTCCTTCCTTTCCCTTATGTTTATCTGTTTTGTTTCTTAAATTCCACATATGAATGAGATCATATGGTATTTGTCTTTCTCTGATGGACTTATTTCACTTAGCATAATACCCTCTAGTCCCATCCACATCCTTATAAATGGCAAGATTTCATTCTTTTTGATGGCTGAGTAGTATTCCATTGTGTATATAGACCTCCTCTTCTTTATCCAGCCAACTATATCCGGGCTCTTCCCATATCTTGGCTACTGTGGACACCGCTCTTATTTCCCAGCATCTTTGCAGCAGTGACCACAGCCTGGCTGTACTTAATTGTGCTTATATTTGCCTTCCTGGCTAACTTGGAAACTCCGTGAAGGCTAGAGTTTGTTTATTCACATTTGTGATTTTTAGCACAGCATTGTGCATAGTGGGTACCCGATAAACATTTGTCGAAGTAAATGAGTAATGAAATAGAAACATGACAGTCAGAACTACAAGACTTTAGAAATGACTGGATCCTAGGCGATCTGGAAGATCATGGCAATGGGACCATAGGTTTGAATCTGCCCTTACTGGCCCCCATCAGAAAACAGACCAAGAAGCTAACTAAATGAACTCTCAAATTAAAAAATCAAAGTTCCCTTTCAGAACAAGCCTTACGGTGAGTGAAAACCGCTGGAAGTGGACTCCATGATACAGAGGACAGGATTAATAGCCGCCAAGGAAGAAGAAGAGCGCCAGTAAAAATGAAGGAGGGAGCATTGAAGCTCCCTAAGGTAGGGTGGTTTCTGAAAACAACAGAAGGGGGAGCTATAGAGCCACGCAGCTCTTAGAGCTATCCTGGCCTTTCTCTTACTCCTAAAACCACAATAAAACTCGTTTCACATAAACATGGGCAACAGAAAAGGATCATGATCAAATCCATATAATCAAATTCAATAAAATCAAGAAGAATTAGAAGCGGAATAATGCCTCTGCAGATGACGACAGTACGCCAGAAAGACAACAGATACAAACTGGTGAAAACCATAACCTAAAATTTCAAATTAGCTAAAAAAAAGAAGAAAAAGTCAAGCAAAGGATCACAAATACGAAAGGAAAAATACATTAAAATTAGAAAAACTCTGAAATGAGATTCTTGGAGAAAAGAAATATTTGTAAATAAGTGAAAGAAATGAGGGACGCCTGGGTGGCTCAGTTGGTTAAGCGTCTGCCTTCAGCTCAGGTCATGGTCCTAGGGTCTTGGGATCGAGCCCGGGGTTGGGTCCAGCTCCTTGCTCAGCGGGGAGCCTGTTTTTCCCTCTGTCTGCAGCTCCCCCCTGCTTGTGCTGGCTCTCTCTGTCTCTCTAAAAAATAAATAAATAAAATCTTCAAAAAAAATAAGTGAAAGAACTGAGAAAAAGGATAAAAATAAAGAAAAAAAATCTAAACGAACTCCAAATAAAAAGGAATACAGGAGCAAGTAAACAGGACAGATACAAAGAGAGTTAGTAGATAGAAGGAAAGAAAACACATTTTAATCAAAAGAAAATGAAGAGAGAAATTCTACTTCTGGCTGAGATGGAGTGGAAAGGGTTGGATCTATCTTCCTGACCACAGTAACTAAAAAAAGTGGGCAAAATATATGAAACAATCGTTCCCAGGACATTGGACACAGGCAATGCATGACAATGACCCCTGAAGAAAGGGAAACACACAAAGTTAGCTAATGATTGCCCCAACAGATTTGGAGGCTGCAGTGCAGGGAGGGGCACCCACACCGGCTTGGTAGACGCACTGAGTTGAGCAGGGAGAAAGCAGAATTCAGAGAAACCAAGTCAGAGGATCTACAAGGCATAACATAGACGTGGGAGGAACTTCACCGAGAGAGCTCTGGAGATCTGCAGAGAGGCCCTCTCTAGTGTTGGGCTGAGAACTGATATGCACGTGCAAAATTAGAAATTACTCGAGAATAGGGAAGGAACAACTGGAAAGCAGCAGACCAAACAATTCCTTGAGCTCACACAGGGCTAGGAATGATTTGTGTTCCTGTTGACTGGAATGGAAATGCCTCAAGGGCATTGACTTAATAGTGAGATTAAATTATCCCTAGACCAAAGATTACTCTGGACCTGCCCTAGTAAAGCTTAAAAGCAAGCTTTGAAAAGATCCAACCTATTCCAAGTAATGTCATTGTCTGCCAGAATGAAGTCCAACCACATTTAAAGGACTACAACCTATCCAGCACTCAACAGCATAAAACTCACAATGTCTGCCATTCAATCAAAAGTTACAAAGAAGCAGGAGAATACGGCCCATAACCATGAAGAAAATCAATCATAGAAATAGATGAGAAATGACAAAGACGATGAAGACAAGGGCCATAAAGCAGCTGGTATAAACATGTTCCACTCATTCAAGAAGGTAGAGGAAAGCGTGGACACAAAGAAGGAAATGGGCTCGATCCTAGGACCCTGGGATCATGAACTGAGGAGAAGTCAGACGCTTAACCGACTGAGCCACCCAGGTGCCCCAAGAAATGGAAAATTTTTAAAAGGCAAAAATAGAACTAGAAATTAAAAATATAATATCTGAGATGAAAAATCCTTGTATGAAATTAGCAGCAGATTAGACCTGCGGAAAAGGTCAATGAATGGAAGGACAGCTGTCAACACTGGAGCACAGAGAGAAAAGTCTGAACAAAAGGTGAACAGATCCGGGGCACCTGAGTGGCATGGTCGGTTAAACATCAGACTCTTGGTTTCGGCTCAGGTCCTGATCTCAGCATGATGAGATCGAGCCCCGCCTTGGGCTCCACACTCAGTGAGCAATCAGCTTGAGATTCTCTCTCCCTCTGCCTCTCCAGCTCCTGCTCTCTCTCTGCAAAACAAATCGCTAAATTACAAAAACAACAACCATGAACAGATCATCAATACACTATGAGACGATGTCAAGAAATCTAAAATAAATGTCATCGGAATCCCAGAATACAGTGGGGGATGGAAGAATATTTGAAGAAATTAAATGGAAAATTGTATGATTTTGATGAAATCTGTAAGCTCACAGATTCAGGAAGTTCAATGAATCCTAGCAGAATAAAACCCCAAGTAGAGTAGGAAACCATACCCAAGGCACATCATATTAAAGATGTTAAATGGTGACAGATGGTAACCACACATGAGTGGTGAGCATTGCCTAATATATAGAAGTGTCGAATCACTATGTTGTGCACCTGAAACTAATATAATATTGTATGTCAACTATTCTTAAATAATAAAATTTTTTAAAGAAAGAAAAAAGGAGGGACACCTGGGTGGCTCAGTCAGTTAAGCTGTCTGCCTTCAGCTCAGGTCATGATCCCAGGGTGCTGGGATCGAGTCCCCGAGTCGCGCTCCTTGCTCAGCGGGGAGCCTGCTTCTTCTTCTGCCTGCCGCTCCCCCTGCTATGCTCTCTTGCTCTCTCTCTTTGTCAAATAAATAAAGTCTTTAAAAAAGATAAAAAATAAAAACAATTTTTAAAGAAGAAAAAAGGGATCGTCTAAATAAAAGCAGTTAGACATAAAATAGAACATTACATGCAGGAAAAAAGTTGAACATCAGTAGTGACTGCTTATACCACACAAGCCTGGAGACAACAGAACGGCATCTTTAAAGTGCTGGCAGAAAACAAGTCGTCTATGTAAAATTCTATGTCCAGCAAAAATATCTGTCAAAAATGAGGCAGAATAAAGACTTTTTCAGCTAAACAAAAGCTGAGATTCGTGCCAGTATATCTGTGCTAAAAAACTTGTTAGAGGTAGTTTTTCAGGTTGAAGGAAATGTGATCCCCCCAAACAGATGAAGAGACCTGAGTTGTAAATATGCGGATAAATATGTTCTCCTTAGTTTTTTCCCCCCTTAGGAAGCACGCTGCTGTAAGAATCTCAGCCTGCACACAAAGTGAGACAGTATTATTTGATGGTAGATGATGGTAATTAAAGATTTATCTTAGCTGGGGCACTTGGGTGGCTCAGTCCTTAAGCATCTGCCTTCGGCTCAGGGCATGATCCCGGAGTCCTGGGATAGAGCCCCACATCCGGCTCCTCCTCCGTTGGGAAGCCTGCTTCTTCCTCTCCCACTCCCCCTGCTGTGTTCCTGCTCTCGCTAGCTGTCTCTCTCTCTGTCAAATAAATAAATAAAATCTTAAAAAAAAAAAAGATTTATCTTAGAAACCCCAGAGTGACCACTAGAAACATACACACAACTAAACCAATAGTGGAGATAAAAATGGAATAAAAAACCCCACCCGTAATAGAGAACCAATGAACAATAGCCAAAACTGAAGTTGAAAATGTCAGGATGGAAACTGACATTGCCTGGCTCCTAGAACTGGGCTTTTAGTGTATCAACAATGCAAGGAATGTGCCCCCTGAGGCATCAGAGTGAAGAAAGGTTTCTGAGAAAAGTGGAACCTTAGCATAACTCTAAGAGCTGAAAAGCATTTGGGAAGAGACGTAAAATAAGATATTCTTGGGTGGAAGAGTGGTATATGCAATGATGAAGGTAGGAGAAGAGGAAGTACAACATTTTTTAGTTGGAGAAATTAATACAAGGAAGCATTCATGCAGAAAGTAACAAGAGAATATTGGAAAGTAATGAGAGGTAAAGAGGTTGGCCACATGGTTCAGGGCTTTGAATTTAGACTTGAGCCGGGAGCGGGGGCAAGATGGAGCCTCTAAAGGTTTGCTTGTCCCTGAATCAGGCACGCGTCCTCAGCTGCCGCTCTGGATACCCCTTTCTAATGAGCTAGAATCCCTATTTTGGTGCTGGATTGCAAATCTCCTGCACCTTGGAGTCAGAAATCCCCAGGGTTTATATCCAGGTCCTCCACTTAGAGCTGACTGATCTGGGGGCAAATTACTTAATCTAAGCCTGAATTGTTTTCGAAACTCTCCGTTCCCTAGAAGATGAGACTGCCATTCACATGGTAGTCAATCAGTGCCC
>NW_024425564.1:14944588-14966424 GCF_017311325.1 Ursus maritimus
CCGCCCACATTACTGATTCAGGGATGGGCACGCGACCCAGGTCTGGCCAGTCTGGGTTCTTTTCTCTGGGTCTCTAGCAATAGGGTGCTAGGAGCCTAAAGTCATTACTATGTGGGGAGAGGCTGCCAAAGAATAAAGCCAAAGCAGAAGAGTGCAGAGCCCAGGGAGCAAAAAGGAGAAAGTTCTGATACCGTATTTAGAGGCTCTAGGTGTAGTCATGGTAGAACTTGAAAGATCTGCCCCTGGACTTTTTGATTAAATGATTCAATAATTTCCCAAACTTACCCTTTTATAAGCAAAATTTTAAATGCTTTTGGGCATAGTCAAAATCACCTAAACTAGGGGTGCCTGGGTAACTCAGTCGGTTAAGCGTCCAACTCTTGATTTCCGCTCAGGTCCTGATCTCAGGGTTGTGAGATCGAGCCCTGCCTCGGGCTCCATGCTCAGTGGGGAGTCTGCTTAGGATTCTGTGTCTCCCTCTCCCTCTGCCCCTCCCTGCACACGCTTCCTCTCTCTCTCTCAAATAAATAAATCTTTTAAAAAAATAAAAAAAAGAAAGAAAGAAAAAGAAAAAGAATGCCTAAAAGCACTTAAACTGTATAGTTTGTGTAGGATGAAATGAGATAAATGAGAAACAGCACACGTTCGATTAATACTGGCCATTATCATTTTCTTATCATTATATATACCTTAATGACATTGAAAACTCTGAACAAGTAGATATTAAGAACTCGATGTTACAGAAGGATTTAGAGAAGGGAGGTAACTTGTTAAGTTCCCAAAGTTAATAAATAACATAATTGAGCTAACTCTCTATTCTACACTATGGTCTCTGCAGTTACATTCCTAGAACCTAGCAGGCACTTGGTAAACGTTGATTCCTTTCCTCTTTCCGGCACATGAGATCCTAAAATCATGCCAATCTACCCAGAGATCTAAAGGAAAGCAGAACCTGGGAAGCTTCTTCTCTAGCTCTGGCGTAGGTATAGTTTGCATTAACTTTGAATATCTTACCTACTTAATGCTTGACTCTTCCTGTCTTAACCTCTAAAAGTTCATCCCTCTCGGCTGACCTCCCAGATTCCCAGCTACTTCTGGATGCGGGCATCCCGCAGAGTCCCTGGCATGGCTGGCCCTCTGGCCCTTTGACTGCATTAGTCACTGACACCTACCAATATCTTCCTGAGCAGGTGTGCCCCATAATTTCCTGCACGTGTCCCATGTGATCCCACAGCTGCTTCTGCCTGGAGTGCTCCCTGGTGCCCTCTCCTCCCACCCAATTCGTCAAAGTAGTCTTGGTTCTTTCTCCTCAGTGATCAGGTTTGTGAGTCCCAGTGAAGTATATTCACACACACACACACAAATCCTATTGCTTTAGCTGATAAACGTTCATGATCAGTCCAACCTAACATGAACATTTCATTATAAGTCACTGAAAGGAATTTCTCTAGAAGTCATGGACATGTGCTGTCATCAGCTGATTACAAGTTAGAAACGCTGAAAAGTAAGTAAACATTTTGATTCAGAAATTTGAATCAAGGGGCGCCTGGGTGGTTCAGTCGTTAAGCTTCAGCCTTCGGCTCAGGGTGTGATCCCGGCATTCGGGGATCGAGCCCCACATCAGGCTCCTCTGCTGGGAGCCTGCTTCTTCCTTTCCCACTCCCCTGCTCGTGTTCCCTCTCTCGCTGGCTGTCTCTGTCAAATAAATAAATAAAATCTTTAAAAAAAAAAAAAAAGAAAGACATTTGAATCAAGAAGTCTTTCAGTCTTCAGCTTTCTGTTTTAGAAAATGAGGACTCTTAGCTTCATGAAGCTCTTTGCAGACTCACGTCTACGGAGAGCACTGGAAGAGGACTAGAAAGATCTGGGTCAATGTCACTTCTTAGCCACTCTTTAATTATGGAAGAATCTACCAGTTTCCTATCCAGTGTCCATTCTCCACTTCTTCCTTCCTAACAGAACCTCTAAATGGTTGGGGGGCTGGATAATGCGTCCACTTAAAAGCCTACTTTGTGCAGCCTTCCCTGTAGAAAAAGAAATACAAGTAGAAGTCACTGGGGGGACTCCTGACATGATCTTTAAAGTGGCTTACTCAGCTGGAAGGTACATTTTTACCCTTCTTCGTCCCCTCTTCCTTGCTTAGAATCCAGGTATCATGGCCAGAGCTGCAAAGGCTGGAACGGGAGGTTAAAAGCCTGTGACAATGATCAGCAGAGCAGAAAGAAGATACTGTGGGGCCACAGGGCCTAGACTGTGTGTCTCCAGCCTTTTTTAAGTGAGAGGAAAAAAATAATTCAAAGTCATTGTTGCTAGAAGCCAAATATCAGCCCTAACTGATACAGTGACCTGGGAACATTGCTAGATAAGCCATGAAGCTTCGTTTCCTCGAATGTAAACTGACGAGTCATGTTAGATGCCTATAGTCCCCTCCACTTCTATAACTACAATTTTAAGACTCTCTATGGGTGTCCAAGTACAAAAGCCAGGCCCTGCCTGATCTCTAGTCTCTCTTGGCCTTCCAGGCAAATTCAAAAACATTTACATCCTTAGGTGGAAGTCAAAATGATTATGAACATGGAGTTACCACCACGTGACCCAACAATTCCACTCTTAGATATATATCCAGGAGAAATGGAAACATACACAGGCAAACTTGTACGTGAATGTTCGTAGCAGCATTATTCTTAATAGCTAAAAAGTGGAGACAACCTAAGTGTCCACCAATTAATGAATGGATAAACGAATGTGGCATATCCATATAATGGAATAGTCTTCATCCATAAACAGGAACAAAGTACTGAAACAGGCTACAACATGAATGACCCTTGGAAACATTATGCTAAGTAAAAAAAAAAAAATCCAGACACAGAAGACCACATCTTTTTCCATTTATATGAAATGTCCAGAATAGGCAAATGCATAGTGACAGAAAGATTCGTGGTTGCCAGAGTTGCAGGAGAGTGGCTAGGGAGGGACTGCCAGTGGGCATAGGGTTGTGTTTTGGGTGATGAAAATGTTCTGCCATTATAGAGTGGTAACAGTTGCACAACTCCGTGAATGTTCTAGCGCTCATTCACTTGTGCTCTTCTGCGTGGTGAATTTTATGGCACGTAAATTCTACCTCAGTTAAAAGAAAAAGGAAATAGAGCTATGAAACATTTTGAGTGAACTAGACTGCACCCAATAAGCCTCTCTGGGGACCTGTCGGCAAGCCTGCCTCAAGAAAAACATGAGGGAAGTGGCGCCTGGGTAGTTCGGTTAGTTGTGTCTGATTCTTGATTTCAGCTCAGGTTGTGATCTTAGGATGGTGAGATGGAGCCCCGTGTTGGGTCTTGCACTCAGCAGGGAGTCTGCTTGGGATACTCTCTTCCTCTCCCTCTGCCCTTCCTCCATCCCAGCGCTCGCTCTCTCTCAAAACCAAATCAAACCAAAAACATGAGGAATAGGATGGGTAGGAAAAAGCCTCTAAGAAACAAAGGTATGAATGAGTCAGTTTTCAAGTAAATAGCTCAACTTTGAGGTATATTTTAAAAAGCATGACTACACAATAGAGTATCTCTTAAACAATGGGAAGAAATTAGCATTATAGTACTTGTCAAATAGCTTTGTCTAGTATGTGTCACATCTTAATTAACATGGGGATGTGTAAAAGGTAGCACTGCAAAGTGCTATTTCCTACTCATTAACTTCCTACTCATTTTCACAATAACTATGCCCCGATAGAATATTCTTGCAACCATGATTACATTAGGACATTGTGTATGTGGTGTTTTCAAAAGCAGGAAATTCCGCATTATCTGTCAAACAGTGACCCCACTAGAGACAAAAGCCCTTCAGCACTTCATCTGTGCCCAACCCATCCAGGGAGGTTGAGCAGGGAGGTGACAAGGGACATCTTTGGGTTTTTTCTGGAAGCCAGGAAATTTCTCTTTCTCTTCATGTGGGAAACATGGACCTAAGAGATGCAGGTACATAACAGGACCTGAGAGATGTGGCTGTAGAGAAAAGAACACAAAGTCTAAGATCTGGTTTGTATAGAAAACATTCAGTGATCTTAGGTAAGTCTCTGAGCCTCAATCTCTTTCCTTTCAAAATAAGGAGGTCAAACTAGATGATCTCTTAAGGTTACTTTTGTTGCAAATTTCCATTAATCTAGCATACGTGTGATGAAATGGGAAATCCAACATAGTCTAAGATCATCTCTGGGGCTGGTAGAGAGGTGCAGGCAAATTTGGAACATATGAGGTTCCTGCTCCTTCTAGACTCTTTGGAGGACCTCAAGGTAACTCCAGCTCCTCCTCCCTCATTCCGATCTTTGACTCCTGCATCACATCCCAGTAGGTATTGTAATTTGGATACTGTGTCTGCCTCGAAGTGAATATCCTCTTGGTGGCACATCGGGGAGTGATAGAACATTTCCTCTGTAGAGGGTTGAAAGTACACACACACACACACACACACTCACACACACTCACACACACTCACACACACACCCCCCACCATCCCCACCATCCCCACCACCATGACCATCACCACCACTCCAAATTCCGTCACACGATGGTAATGTAACAAAGGAAACTACGAGCTTCAAAAAAGTATCTTTTAATCCAAGTGTTAGTCTGCATTTTCTTGCTTTTGAACTGTTTTCCTGAGTCTGCATTTGGCGTCTTCTTGTACAGCTGTGCTTTTAAAGCTTTGCCGCAGAGCTTCTGCTTGACCGGTCGGTCTGGCACCCACTGTCCCAATCCTGCCGAAGCTCTAGCAGTGTGCAGACGTGGACCTGCTGCCAGGCTAGCAGTCTGGCCTGCTGGGTGCCTGCCTGTCCGCTTCTCACAAGGTGGGCAAGAGAAGCAGGATACTTACAGTATGCCAAGAAGCACCTGGCAGCAATCCCTGTCTTCTCCAAAGTTACCGGTCATGTGTCTGACAGGTTGTGGGGAATGCATGGCCAAGGATCCAGGGGGCCCTGGCGACGGACCCAGTGTTCAGGGTATTTAAAACCAACGTGACCCTTCAATTAAGTTGTCCGAAGCTTTACACCAGCTCAGCAGGAATGGCCCCCGCCAGTTCACTGTTAAATATAGAAAACTGAAGAAGTCACTGACTCTGATCCATTTGACCTTACTCATCACCAGGTCTAGTTTTTATAACATATGTTTGTAAACTGCTGCTCTTTTCCATTTCGGAGACCATGTTCACACTACGTAGATACTGTTCACCCTTTTCCTTAGAACTGTCTTCGTGTGTATTTCAGCCTCTTTAATGTGGAAATCCCTCATCCACCCTCAACTTTTCTCTTCCTCCTGCTTTTAAAAAACATTTATGTAGTAGAACCAACTAGAATGAAATAAATACAGGGTCAGATTTAAATTAATATTTTTCCTAATTTTGCATTTGTCTAAAAATTAGAGAAATCATAAGCCTACAGTTTTATTTTTTTTTCTTCCTATAGGGGTATGTAAATAAATGTACATTTGTTTATAACTTAATATTCCACTTCTGTTCCCCAAATGAGAAACTGGCCCAATATCTAAGGCGGAACACGCACAATTTGGCAGAAAATCTCCACAGAGAAATTTGCAGGATACCTGTTCTCATATACACAATGATATATGCACGAAATTATTCATTGTGGCACTGTGAGAAAAAAGCATAAACAGCTTACACGGCCATTGGTAGGGAACCCATGAAATAAAGTATGGCAGGATTACATAATGGCTACTGTGTATCCATTTCAAGGAGGGAAGCTCTGTATTTTAAACATACTGTTCAGTGAGGAAAAGAGGCAGCAGAACAGTGTTACTATCATCATAAAACGTGTGAAGAAAGAAAAAAAGGGAATAATCTACATCTGTTTGAAGTTATATGGAATATTTCTGCAAGGACGCAGGAGAGGTAACAGTGATAAGAATGGCTGCCCTCCAGGGAGGAAAACTGTAGCAAGGAACATAGGAGGAAGAGACTTCCTTTCCACTCTCTATCCTTCAAAATTGTGGGCTGTATTCATGTAGTAATTATTCAAAAAAAAATTTTTTTTTTGGTAGAGGAAGCAAAGACATAGTTGGATTTCTACACAAAAGTACACTTAGTTTGCTTTCAAGGAGGCATCCTTGCAACTAATAAAATATTTAAAGGCATTTACGAATTCACATTGATGTCACATCTTATACTGGGTATGATTGTGGTTGGTTCAATTTTATCACACCGACAGAGTAAATTCATTTGGACTTTTACCTATCCCTTACCTTTTGTAGAGGAAGAATTTAATATAATGTGTTCTGAGCGTTAACAGGCAAAGCCATAATAAAGAAGCCAATAAAGAGAAGGAGACAGAAGAGAGGACACCATTAGGACACAAACGTTTATGTGATTTTAGCCATTACAACAGTAGTTCAGAAATATCTCAAATGTTACACTGATGTCATCAATATTACAAAATGAAAAAAAAAATGACAGGCAACAGTGAAGAGCACCAGAGAACCAGCGCACACACCTAGAGAAGACCATGCTTCTTTCCTTCAACTGCCAAGAGATTTTCACCACTAAGCCCCCCTCCCCCGTGCTTTCCTTCTGGACTTTCCCTAACCTGCTTTCAATCGTGACTTTAAGCCTCATCCTCGCCCTCCTCCTCCTCGAACTCCCCCTGTTCGTCGGCCGTGGCGTCCTGGTACTGCTGGTACTCGGACACCAGGTCGTTCATGTTGCTCTCGGCCTCGGTGAACTCCATCTCATCCATGCCCTCGCCCGTGTACCAGTGCAGGAAGGCCTTGCGCCGGAACATGGCGGTGAACTGCTCCGAGATGCGCTTGAACAGCTCCTGGATGGCCGTGCTGTTGCCGATGAAGGTGGCCGACATCTTGAGGCCGCGCGGCGGGATGTCGCACACGGCCGTCTTCACGTTGTTGGGGATCCACTCGACGAAGTAGCTGCTGTTCTTGTTCTGCACGTTCAGCATCTGCTCGTCCACCTCCTTCATGGACATGCGGCCGCGGAAGATGGCGGCCACCGTCAGGTAGCGGCCGTGGCGCGGGTCGCAGGCGGCCATCATGTTCTTGGAGTCGAACATCTGCTGCGTGAGCTCGGGCACCGTGAGCGCGCGGTACTGCTGGCTGCCGCGGCTGGTGAGCGGCGCGAAGCCGGGCATGAAGAAGTGCAGGCGCGGGAAGGGCACCATGTTCACGGCCAGCTTGCGCAGGTCGGCGTTCAGCTGGCCCGGGAAGCGCAGGCAGGTGGTGACGCCGCTCATGGTGGCCGACACCAGGTGGTTGAGGTCTCCGTACGTGGGGGTGGTCAGTTTCAGGGTGCGGAAGCAGATGTCGTACAGAGCTTCGTTGTCGATGCAGTAGGTTTCATCCGTGTTCTCCACCAGCTGGTGCACGGACAGGGTGGCGTTGTAGGGCTCGACCACCGTGTCGGACACCTTGGGCGAGGGCATGACGCTGAAGGTGTTCATGATGCGGTCTGGGTACTCCTCCCGGATCTTGCTGATGAGCAGCGTGCCCATGCCGGACCCCGTGCCGCCCCCCAGCGAGTGGGTCAGCTGGAAGCCCTGCAGACAGTCACAGCTTTCTGACTCCTTCCTCACCACGTCCAGGACCGAGTCCACCAGTTCGGCTCCCTCAGTGTAGTGGCCCTTTGCCCAGTTGTTTCCTGCACCACTCTGGCCTGCCAGAGGGAGAGACTTCATAAGTCACTGATGACTGGATTAAATTCTTTTTTTACCTTAAAGCCCTTAATATAGATCAATGAGTCAGTGTTCAGATAAGATTATCTCACATTACCACCAAAATGGCCAGACATGAAAATGTTTGGTTATGGATATAATTATAAACAAAGAAGGCTAGGAATACCTGGCTATTAAAGGTTGAAAGGCAAATTTGTTTTAACTTATATTAAGACTGAATGGGCACACAACGGGGTGTTCTTCATATAGTACTTTCCTACCCCTTCCTTTCCTACCCTGAGCTGTACAGTGTCAAATAGCCTTCCATGCCATCAGCCATGTCAGTCACTCACCAAATACGAAGTTGTCTGGCCTGAAAATCTGGCCGAATGGTCCAGACCTGACGGAGTCCATGGTGCCCGGCTCCAGATCCACCAGGATAGCCCGAGGTACGTATTTGTTACCTGCAGGGAACACAGCTGGACTTAGGCGTGCAGGCAGAGAGCTCTAAAGAGAAAGGCTGTTTCCCCCTTTTGCAGGCACTACTGTTGTCCCCAAACAAAGGACACAGAACTGATCAGATTCTCAAAGGCTTTGGCCGTGAACCACCCACTAAAATCCTGCATGAAAGAGTGGGAATCCTAAATCCACTAGTCCACTCTCCCCTGGGGCCACACTCCTGGAGTTAGTCCTGGGGACAGGAGAGTAAAAAAAAAAAAAAAAAATGAAGGGGAGGGGGGAACGGTAAGGCAATTACCAGTGGCTTCATTGTAGTACACATTGATTCTCTCCAGCTGCAAATCGCTGTCTCCATGGTAACTGCCAGTGGGGTCGATTCCATGCTCATCACTGATGACCTCCCAGAACTAAGACACAGAAAAAGTTTGCATTTAGCCATGCCTGACCCCTCAAGAGATCGAGCCTCACAACGAAAGCCCTCGACTCAGTTCCAAAAACCCAAACTTTCAGGTAGCGTGACCTGGCTCAGCCGCAAGGCTTGCATTTCGTAGGGTCAGAAAGTTGAAATTGGGCGTTTCCCCGCCGAACAGCTGCGGGCAGCAGGAGGCGGGGGTCTCTCGGGGTGGCGGGGCGGAGGGGGGTAGGCTAGAGCAGCAAGCCGCGGGCTCGCGCCGCCGCGGAGTTCGCGCTCAGAGTCGCAGCTGCGGGCAGCGGCGGGAGGCGGGCGCACAGGGACTCCGGGAGGGGCGGAGGGGTGGGCAGGGGAGCAGGACCGGAGGGAACTGAAGGAGGGTGGTTTGACATTCAAAGCACGTCCAGAGACGGCAAGACAATCACTCTCCTCCCCTCCCCCACAGCTCAACTGGGGTTCTAGCGGATAAAACCACTGCTCCCGGTGTCACGGCCCCTCCCGTAAACGCGCGCTCACAGCCCCGCGGACACACCCGCGCCTTCTCCAGGCAAGCTTGCCTGGCCAAGTGAGGAGCAGGGAGAAAGCAGGGACCGAGGAGCGGCCGGGATTCCAAATGAGTTACAGCAAAAATGAAAGCAAGGTTCCTCCCCCCCCCCCGCCAAGTCGCCTCCGAGCCCACGCCCCACACTGCCACACAAAGCTGCCGGGAAGGTCTGTGCTTGGGGAGCCCCGGGCCTGCTCATGTCAAGGCTGGCGCGGAGGAACTCCGAAGGGCTTCAGGCCAGGGGACCCCAACCCCCCGACCCCTCCCCTCCCGGCGCGCCCACCTTGGCGCCGATCTGGTTGCCGCACTGGCCCGCCTGGATGTGCACGATCTCACGCATGGTGCTAGCTAGCTTCTTCTGGCACTGGTCGGCGTCTGGTCAGTCTGTCCGTCCTCCCTTAAACACCCACTGCGGGGTCACCGGGAACGCGCTCGGGAACCGACTGGCTGAGAGCGCCGGCCCCGCGGACTCAGCCTTTTATGCAAGGAGGGTGGGGCGGTCCGCGTAGGCCGCGCCCCCAGCCCAAGCCCCCCAGTCCCCTTCGCGCTAGAGCTCTCCAGGCCCCGCTGACGTAATGCTCTGAGCCCCAAGGACCATCCTGGGGGCTGGACATTGGGCCCGCAGCCAATCAGCACAGGCTTGCGGACCGGGCGAAGAGTGGGGGTTTGGGGTAGTAGGGTGGAGGCATGGGCATTGTCTAGGACTTGGGGCGGGGGGAGGTGGAAGAGCTGGGGACTGAGAATTGGGGGTAGGTGAAGGCACTGAGGGTAGGAGGATGGGAGGGTGGCGAAGCGAGGGCGACTCCAGTGGCAGGCCGGTGGTGGGGGGAGAGCTGGCACCGGAGAGCAGGGAGACTGGAGCAGGTGGAGAGGCCCTCAGGTGCGCTGTGCTCCGGGTGCGGGCAGGTGGAAGGGTAGAGGGTGGCGTAGGTTGCACAGCCAGCGCTGATTGAGGCGCCTGCTCGGCCAAAGGCCAGAGACCCCTAAGCTACCCGCCCCTCGTGAGACCACTGCCTCTCTCCCCAACCCTAGAAGCCAAGGACTGTCCAGCGGCCGAAACTTGGTCACACAGAGCCTTGGGGGGACAGGCGAGCCCAGGAGAAAATCGTGTGTGATCAGGCTGTTGGGGTCTGAAGAGCCGTGACCCTGGACCCCAAAGCCCAGGAGCCCCAGGGAGCCCCCCGCCCTGCCCCCTGCATCCGCCTGCTCTCTTTTGTCTGTCAAGGGCTTCTTGCTGTCTCTCACTGAGGTTGCTGCATCCAGGGGTGGGGCAACCTCCGCGCCCTCTCTAGCCCCATCCGACTCTCTCCAAGAGTCCCCAGCTCCCTTCACCTCGCGGGCTGGCTTTTTGTTCTTTGGGAGTGGATGGGGTGGGTGTGGCTGTCGGCGCACAGGTACTGTCCAGCGGTCAGAACGAGGGTGGGGTCCGGGGGGCGGGGCTGCGGTAGAACAAAGGGCTCACAAATGTGTGGGATACCTCCCACAGCTGAGTTTTTAAAAATCACATCCCCAGCGTTCTCCCTCTCTGGGTTTGCTTCATCTATTGTCCAGTAAGGAAATGGGTTCCGCGGGTGATCATCGCCCACTGCACGGCTAACACTCTTATCTTTCATCAGGTGCTGGACCCTGCGGCGGCCACAAGGTCCCCAACCTTCGTGCTGCTGATGGGGGTGAGGGACACGCCTAAAAACTGCGGCACAGCGAGGGAGAAGCCACCCGAGACCCTGACGCGCACAGAGCGCGTGCGCAGACTCGGAGCACTGACACTTTCAAATCCACAGTTTCTAGGTGGTCGAAGGAGATGATCTCTTTGTTACTTTTCGTGTGTATGTGTGGGAGTGGAGGGTGGGGAGAGGATGCTCAACCTGCTTGCGTTTAAGGGTGGGAGCGGAAAGGGTGGCTGAAATGTTCGCTACAGACCTGGAACCAGGCCCCTGCAATTCCAGGGGTGAAGCGCCCCTTCCGCTCTCGACACGGGACGGGTCGTCTGAGCGGTGACGTGACCCCCTTTCATCCTCTGGCGAGAGGGGCCGAACGACCCGGGTTCCCGTGGGGGAGCGGAGCCTGCAGCTGTTGAGTGAGACCCTCCCAGAACTATCAGCAAGCTGTCACCGCCTTTCTTTCCCGCTGGGAGGTGGAAGGGGGGCTTTCAACTCAATTCCAGTGCACAAAGAGAAACCGAGAGAACAAAAGCCCAGCCTCCCCCAAACACCCATGGCTCCCAGACTGAACCTTCGGGGCAGAATTCCCCAGACGCGGCTTCCCTTCTTGGGGTTAGGATGGGGTCGGGCGAGAGGCAGAGGAGCAGAAGGTCCGCCCACATGCCCCACTTGAGGGTTCCAAAGACCCAAGACCCCGAGTTTCTAATCCAGCTCCTACGGACGCAGAAACGTCGAGGGTGAACGATTCCCAAGGTCCCGCGGCAAGTTAAAAACAGGACTCAGGCTGCAATCCCGTCTTCCAGGCGCCCCAGCTCTCGGTGAAGGTGACCACGTTCAGGCCGAAAGAGCTGTGGCTGGTGTCAGCACCCGGACCCGGAGATGCCGGCTCCGGTGGGAGCGAGCCGTGCGGGAAGGCCCCCAGCTGGGGCTGCACCCGCGCTCTGTGTAGACGCGCGCCCAGCAGTGAGGGCCTGGCTGCCAGCGCCAAGGGGCCCTGGAGCGTTGCGCCCCAGGGGATCCGCTCCAGGCCGGGAAATTTGAGCCCGCCGCCAGCCTTCCTCACCTAACCGTTTATTTTCTCAGCTTCGGTTTCAGAGCCAGATTTCCGCAGAGTATCGGGTGAAAACGCGAGTTCGAGATTATGTGGATAATAGAGCCCTTTCCTCTCAGGTTTATTTTAGGGGGAAAGGCTTGGGAAAGGGTGAAGCTGGAACTCACTCTTTTGAAAGCCCGGATGCCCTCCCTTTCATACATCTGCGGGTACTGTCGCCCACCCCAGCCTCTGCGGAGCTGGCACTCTTGTTAAGGGCTTTACGCCTCTCCATGCTCCCCCCTCCCAATTTGGATTATACTGCGGCATATTTTTATTTTCGTAAGAAGCTGATTTTGTGTCGGAAGCCTGAACGTTGATGACAGCCAAATCTTTCCCCGCTCATTCCGTTTATCTGCTAATCCTTATCATCCTTTCTCCGTACAGCTCCTGGGGAGAGGCTGGTAAGGGGCCTCCAAAGCATAAATGGGTTGGGCCTCAGATAGGTCCTCTAGCATTTCTTTCTTTCTTTCTTTCTTTCTTTCTTTCTTTCTTTCTTTCTTTCTTTCTTTCTTTCTTTCTTTCACACAGTTCTTCTCCACCTAGGTCATTGTATATCAGACGTGAAGGGTGTCAGGACAACATATTTCACCATCACTTACAGGCTATTAGCTTTAATGATGTACCAATATCTCTAAATTTTCCCTTCCCCAGACAGTTGTAAAAATAACGCAGCATAAAATAAAATCCAACATTTATTTTATGCATAACAGATTGGGTGGTTGAGGTGAGATACCCCTGAAGCTAGTAAAGTTGCATATGCTCTCACAATATTCAGAGTATTTTCAATGGCAAATTCTCAAGTGATTTTACATTACATTACATTTACGATTACACACAGTCATTATTTTAATTAATTGAAGTCTGATAAGTAGCACTGTACTGCTGATTTGGTAGTAAATTTTTAAAGCATTGTTTTCTTCAAGCAAGGTTTTTTGTTTTTTAACACACTTACTGAAATTACAAGACATCTAGCTTTCGGTTTTCCCTGCTGCCTGCCCGCATTCCCCACTTCATACACAGCCCCAATCCCGGGTAGCCTGACAGCCTACTCCGCCGCTAGCCGCACGCGGTTTCCTAGGCAACCGACACTTGGCCAATGAATGAAGAGAAATTGAAAGAGACTGCAAATCCATCATTATTTCCTTTTTTTACTCTTCTCAATACTCTCCAGCTAGAAATATTGGAAAGCTACCAATCCCAACAACGACGTAAAGGAGTCGAAGGCCCAGGAAGGAGGCGCAACCCCATGGTGTGACCGTGGCGAGGAGGTGGTGCCCGGGCTTCCTGGGCCCACCAAGACCTCTGCTTTCTCAGATTTGTCACTCTTTCTGTTGCTATCCCACTGTCCTCCCCCTTCCTCTCCCAGGCGTTCCCCTCCCCCGACGAGAAGCCAGCAGCTCCCCGCAGAGCTGCCCTGGTGCTTTTTTAGTCCAAGTGTTGCCGGGCTGCCCTTCCGAGGTCGTGGGGCTCCGAGGGGACCAGCTGGCCCAGGCAACAGAAGACTAGAATGGGCAGGGAAAATTCTGAGTTCGTGAGTGCAGGGCAGTGCGGAAATATTTACTTTTGCTGCTCGGTAAGGCCGGTTGTTTTCCCGTTGCCTGCGTTCGAATTTGGATTAAAATGGCCTCAGTCCAGGCGGAGAGTGCTGAGCTTTCGCCGAAAGAGATTTGCCTTCTTTGTCATACAAATGGGCAGAGGGAGTAGAACCCAGGCTTTCCAAGGCACCGCCTCCCTTTTATAAGCAGTACAGAGCCAGACCATGTAGGGAACAGAAACACAGGAGTAGAAGTACTCTGAATGGGAACATTACAAAATGCTAACGTTGACAGGGTGCCTCTTGCAAGGTGCGGCTGGTGAAATCAACAAATTTATAAATTGATCCTTTATGAAATGAATTGAGTCCACATGCACGGATAGGCTTCTGGAGCCATTCTCAGCGGCAGATGGCTGTGGAGTAGCATGATTGCAGGTCTGCCACCCCACCTGAGAGGCTGTTCCACCAACCGCTGCTGCCCAGGAAGGTCTAGGCAGCTCCCCATTGCTCTTCTACTTCTGCCCCTAGACCTTTGCTTGCCTTGTAAATAAAATTAGAACTGTGTATTGAGGGGCATCTGGGTGACTCTGTTGGTGAAGCCTCCCATGCTTGATCTCAGCTCAGGTCTTGGTCTCAGGGTCCTGAGTTCAATCCCTGTGTTCTGCTCCACATTGAGCTTGGAGACCACTTAAACAAACAAACAAACAAACAAACAAACAAACAAAAAAACAACTAAACAGTGGTGCCTGAGTGGCTTGCTCAGTGAAACCTCTGTCTTCAGCTCAGGTCGTGATTTCAGGGTCCTGATATCTAGCCCCACATCAGGCTCCCTGCTCAGCAAAGACTGCTTCTCCCTCTCTCTCTGACCCTTCTCCCCACTTGTTCTTTGTCTCTCACTCTAAAAGAAACAAAAAACAAAAAACCTGTGTATTTGGATAGATAGACAGATACACACATAGCTATGGTAACACCCTTTGTCTCTTGGATTTAGATGTCTGGTGGATATTAACTGTCTTCGCTGAAGAAAGAAACGGGTCAGCTTCTGAACAGGAACTCTTAAGGACTTGACGTGCCCAGCCTACTTTTGAGTGCCACCACACATCCGTGGTACATTTTCAAGAAAACAATGCGTTAAGGGAACCTCCGGGGAAACTCACTACCTCTTTCAAAATAACCCCGTAGAGAGGAAATTTATCAAAAGATAGTGTTTTTCATATATACCAAAAAGAATTGGAAGTAGAATTTCAAAGAGATATTTGTACACCCATGTTCACAGCAATATTATATACAACAGCAAAAGGGTGGAAGAACTTAACTGTTCATCGACAGATGAAAAAGTAAAATGTGGCATACACATACAATGGAGTATCACTCGGCCTTTAAAAAAAAGGAAATCCTGACACAACATTGATGAACTTTGAAGATATTAGGCTAAGGAAATAAACCAGCTATCAGAAGACAAATGCTATATGATTTCATGTATATAAGGTCCCTAGAATAGTCAAATTCATAGAGTCAGAAAGAACGGTGGGGAAAAAAAAAAGAAAGAATGGTGGTTGCCAGGGGCTAAGGGGAGGGGATAATGGGGAGTTTGTGTTTAATGGGGACAGAGTTTCAGTTTTGCAAGATGAAGAGTTGAGATGGATGGTGGCGATGGTTGCCAGCATTTGGAGAATACACTTAATGCCCTGAATTTACACTTAATAATGGCTAAGATGGCAAGTTTTGTGTTTTGTGCATATTACAACAATTAAAAAAAAACACAAAAAACAGGATTGGTTTCTTAGTATCTCCTCAATATTAAGCGGCATTTTTTTGTCTTGGTGCTAATACAGAGCTCTAAGTTTCTCAACGAAAGGTAGATAATGGGGGCGCCTGGGTGGCACAGCGGTTAAGCGTCTGCCTTCGGCTCAGGGCGTGATCCTGGCATTATGGGATCGAGCCCCACATCAGGCTCCTCCGCTATGAGCCTGCTTCTTCCTCTCCCACTCCCCCTGCTTGTGTTCCCTCTCTCGCTGGCTGTCTCTATCTCTGTCAAATAAATAAAATCTTAAAAAAAAAAAAAAAAGAAAAAAAAGAAAGGTAGATAATGATAGGTAGATAGAAAGATAGAAAGATATTCTTAAAACCAATGTCAATATCATTATTTATTGCTCCTTCTTTTGCGGGTGAACTGGGGAGTCCCGGGCCCTGGGACCTGGACCTAGCCAGTCTGGAAGGAGTCACCAAGGTTTTTGATCTTGTCACAAGAATGAATTCAAGGATAGAATGAATTCAAGGATGCAGCACAGTGGATCAGTAACAGAAGGAGGAAAGTTTATTAAAGCAAAAGGTCCAGGAGCAGAGCTCCAGCTGGAGAGAGAGCTGCTCGCCCTGGGGGTTGGTTTCCTATCTTTTATTGATAGTTGTTAATCAGGGGATGGGACATTCATTACTTGGAGCAGGAAGCAGGGAAGGTTTCATTGCTTTTTCCTCCTAATCTGGTCAGGGTTTCCTGTCATTGCATCTGCCCTCTTGGGCCTGTCTGGTTTGATCGTCTTCTTGTCGAGTGCTGGCAGGACAGGCCTCTGACCTTCCAATAGCTGGCCATGACTTCCTTATTGCTGACTACCACCCCGTCCAACCCCATCCTGTTAGAGCCTATAAAACTGCCTGCTCTAACCCTTTCCTGGGCCAATCTACCACTGAAAGTGATGTCAGAGACAACCAAACTAGTAATTGGACCATGGGATTTCTTTGCTCAGATGTCTCCACTGATTCCCTATAGCTTGTAGTGTCTGGTCCAAACTGTTAGCATAGAATTCAGGTCCTTTGAATCTGGGTGTGATCCACCTTTCCAGGGTTACCAGCCACCCCTCCACCTAGACACAGTACATTCCAGGAGAATTGGACTTGCCTATTGCTCTCTTTTCTAGGCCATGTTCTCTGAGCCTCTGAGTCTCTGCTCATACTGTTCCTTCAACCTGGAATGAACCTCTCCTCTTCTTCCTCTGGTGACATTTCATTCACTCTTCATGATGCAGCTCAACTATCTGTGATCTATCCCCCCAGTTGCCAGGAACAATGAACTGCTTATGCTATGCATACCCATAAGTTTCTTCCCATGCCTACTACAGGTTCTTGCGTTTATTACATGAAGGCTGTGGTCACCAAGCTTTTCCAGGAAAAAAGAAAAGTTGAGCATACATTCCCAATATATGTACATTTATTTATCATAAACTATATATGTGTATTGTTATAAGCCAGTATTTCAAGGGATATATACTTAGTTTGAGATACATCATTAATGATATCAGGTGTTGATATCAAATACACTTTTCTAGAACTTTCCATCTTATTTTGGTCCACATCTTGCCACACCTGAGTTCCTCATGGCTTTCTTTTTTTTTTTTTTAAAGATTTTATTTATTTATTCGACAGAGATAGAGACAGCCAGCGAGAGAGGGAACACAAGCAGGGGGAGTGGGAGAGGAAGAAGCAGGCTCATAGCAGAGGAGCCTGATGTGGGGCTCGATCCCAGAACGCCGGGATCAGGCCCTGAGCCGAAGGCAGACGCTTAACCGCTGTGCCACCCAGGCGCCCCCCTCACGGCTTTCTGACCTGGAAGTGGGCTTGACTAAGAGCCTGTCGGAGCAGCAGAGTGGCAGCTCTGCTATTTCCTTATGTGTTTACATCACTAGTATCTTCTTCAATTTGCAACTTCTTTGCTGTAGGGTTTTATGCCTCTTGTCCGGTTGTGAGACTCAGTGGAGCAAAATCCAGATAATATGATCAGTAAACCCACTGTCAATCTCTCCTTTATGGACCTCCCTTTCCAAGGACTGATACACGACACGTGACCAGAAGACAGAAGCATTCTGTAAGGACACCAGTGTCATCTGGAACATTAACTATTCAAAGAGTAACTTATTTTTCTAGGAAATAAGTATAAAAGGGAGTTCTCATAGTTTCTCTTAACACTACAAAGTATGCTCTTGCCTGTCCTACTCTGACCTTCAGATTAGATCAGAGTTAGTTCCATAGATGTCTCAGTTTCCCACTGGTTTGTGACTCCTTGATGGCAGGGACCATACCACGTCTTATTAGCCTTGGTATCTCCCACATTGCCTGGAACTAAGTATAAGCAAACAACAAATAGTCCTGGAGTAAATAAAGTACCTCAAATAGACAGCCACAGGGAAAAAACCTGGTTATTTCTAACTTGAAGCAGGAGCAAGTTATGCTGCAGGTAAGTAATAAGAAACAGTCCTTCTCCTTCTTCATCATTACCTCCCAGCCCAGCCAGGCCAAGTGCCATCCTTCTCAAACTCTGCTGTTCCAGCAGAGTAGTGGATACTGTAGGTTCCAGAAAATGGGGCCTTCTCTGGAATGATCTTTCAATTCCCTCCAAGCAGCTGCTCAGTCCTTCTCTTGCATTTGCACCCTCTCTTATCCACATTGCTAATGCACGATTGACATTCCTGGGGAAGATTACCTAATAGCGCAGAAGAGAAGGAGAGAAGGAACTCAGTCCTTAGAAATCAGCATTGATTGATTGATTGTGTCCTCTTTCTCAGCATATAAATCAGACAGCTATCTTCATGAGCAGGTCTGGAGATGACAGAACAAAGTGGGTTTGTTCCTCCCGAAAGGAGGAGGAGAAACAAAAATGCAAATCCCATCTTTCATGAACTTAGAGGAAAGATGAAACAGTCAATATCAACATTCTAGACCTCACTGGTAAAGAAAGAATCCTCTGGGCAACCCAGAAAAAAGATCAAGTCATTCATAAAGGTGGAAAAAATACAGTTGTCCCAGACTTTTCTAAACAATATTCTAAAAGATAATAGAACAATTCTTATAAAATTTTCAAAGACAGTATATCCTAATATTTGTATATTCAGTTACACTGCCTTTTAATTTCAAAGGTAACAAATATTTTTGAACATAGAAGAACTAAGGAAATATAGTATCTGTGAGTCATTTTGTGGGAAAAGAAAGGGAACCCAGAGAATGTAGAAATAGACCTTAGAAAGGTAGGGTTTTTGATAGCTTTTGACCTAAGAGATAGTGAATGGTGCCTCTGAATATAGCCTAGAAACAAATATGGTAATCCTTCAGATGGCGGCCATTCTGCTCCTTCAGTGAAGGATGCTGGAAATGTTATTCCAAGATGCTGGTGGTGACCCTGGCCGAGGGCCTGAGGCTGCCAGACCTTTGAGTCCCCTGCAAACCGGAATTATTACCGCCTCACAGGGAATTGGCTGTTGGCCAGTTCATTCTGAAAGCTCCTTCTGCCACAAGGAGCAGAAGATATCAAGTGATGGAACAGCAGACTGCACAGCCGGTCAAAGAGATCACGTGACAAAACAAATCCTTCACAAATTGTAAGACTTCAGATAGAAGATCAGAACAACAAGGGCACCTTTGGAAGAACTCAGTAGGCAAAGAAGAGTCTGAGGTAAGTGGCCTTAGTGACACGCACGGTCAGAGGGCTCGAAGAAAGGAATCACATTGCAGCAGAAAATCTGCTTCTTTGACAAGTAAAGACAAATGCCCTGTAAAGAAATAGGACAAGCTTTTGGGGAGTCAAAACTCTACAAAAACATCACGTTTTTATAAGGAATTTTGTAAAACTTTCAGAGGCAAAAGTATGCTGTAATGAAGCTAAACCCGCAAAGAAAAGATGTTTAAAACGCCACCAGGCTTAAGAAGAAAATGACTAAATTTAAGAGAAATATGGAGCAGTTATCGTGGAAAGATAATTGGAATAAGGAACACTCTGGGCTCAGCAGACTGACAATATTACACGGGAGCGCTTAGGAAGACGTCCAAGAAGACTTGCTCACAGAGGGTAGGAAATTAAAACTTTAAATCATTACATTGTGCGGTTGAAACAGAGGCAGATCACTGGAGTGGGATTTTTTTTTTTTTTTTAAATCAGAGAAGGAGGGAGATGAAGGGCCCATAGACAAATCTTTGCTAAGTCCTTTGTTGCCAAGGTGAGCTGACTGGTGAGGAGTCATTTAGGCATGCCACGTGGCCACAATTCTGCTGGAAACCGGAGCACAGCAGTGGAAAGTACAGATCCTTAATGACCTCTAGCTGGAGAAATCCATGGTTCTGAAAAAGCAGCTGATTCACGACTGGTATAAATAGGAAGAGAAACAACGGAAGTTACCAGCTGCAGAAGAAGTGAAAACTTACAAGCAGGGAATGAAGACACGATGAATGAATTATGGCCAACAGAGACATCTGATAAACCCCCAGACTGTTCTTCACGGTGAGAAAGCTCATGACAGCTGGCCCACTGCCCTCGCTGGAGTGAAGGGGAAATATGCTGGCCTGGGATAGAAATTCAGGCAGCTAAGCCTGGTCGCCCAGAGAGAAATCCTCTGCTGTACCCACTGAATTGAGGTGCCCACAAACTCTGCCCCGTACCCACGGATGATGCAGCCATAGCTCTGAGTTTCTCTTCTATTATGGAAGAGATATGCCCCAGATGACCTGTGGATGGTCCTCGGGGATCATATGAGGTTTCTAGAACAAAATTTCCTGGGACATGCCCTCCAGGAGCCTTCATCAATAAACCCAAGAAACCTCTTCCCTTTTACAGTGATGAGTTTCAAAGGGAACGTTGGTGTCAGAGTACCCAGATATTCTATGGGAAAATGCCCACGGAGTCCACTTGGACACCTCGTCCCCGCAGGTGACTTCTCGGCCTCTGTGCCCTCTTCCATGTCTCATTTCTGTGGGGCTTTCCCTCAAGACTTAGGGAATATTGTACACTCGAAGTAGGCTTTCCCATGGACTGAAGGACATGTCTTCTGGCCCTGAAGAGAGTCCACCTCTTAGAATCGAGGCCCCACACACTCTTCTTCTGACCTGAGAAGACCACTCAACCTGCAGCCCATCCCAGGACCAGGGACAGACAATTTGTCTCCACTTTTTGCAAGATTCAGGAATGTCTTCAGGCTCCAGACCTGACCCTCTTCTCATGGCTGGTCACAGGATAACGCACAGGCCTCTCTCAGACCTTCACCACAACAATGACCGGACTGTTGGAAACATCCTCTAGGCTTCAACCCATTTCCATTGTACTATTTTTATTGAATTTTTTATTTGCTTAGACTGTCCTAAACAAATTGTGCATTTTGAGCCACAAGTAAAAAAGACTCCGAAGATAAAGCTGCCGGACCTATGAGCAACCGTTTCGTTCTTGAGTAACTAGCAAATTAGTGTAAACATCATGAAAACATCACAAAAATGAAATACCTTTAATAAATGTTTTTAGGGTTCGGAATTGTCAAGGTACTGGAAAATGGAGGAAGAAAACCTTAATGTAATTTGAGGTGTGGTGAGGAGGTCCGCTCCCCCACTCGCGTCCTCACTCAGGAGACAAGTGGTCCGGAGTGCCACCACCCATGACTCGTTCCTTTGTACCAGTTGTTGCCTTTGTTCTAGAAATGGTTTGAAATCACATGTGCTCCTGACAGTGGTTACACCTTCCCACTTCAAAGGGGCGTGGACTTCCATGACCCGGTTTTCCTCAGGATCAGAAGAACCCAGGGAGCGTGGGTTATGTCACAGTGGGAGGGGAGGTAGGGAAAACGTGGTTCTAGGTGTAGGACCAAGTGTGATATACTGGTGCTTTCCCTAGGTGGGCAGAGGAAAAAGGCCTGGTAGGCTTTCCAAGGAAAATGGGATGGCGCTGGCCTCCTCCTCCAGGTGAACTAGGAAGCTCATGGTAAGACCCTGAGGGCCTTTGAAAGCACAGTTGACCCTCGAACCCTTCAGCACGAGTTTGAACTGTGTGGGTCCACTTACAGGTGAAGTTTTCCCCAGTAAATACAGTGCAGTACTGTCAATAGAGTTTCTCTTCCTTAGAATTTTCTGAGTAACGTTCCCTTTTCTCTAGCGTACTTTATTATAAGAATGCGGTACATAATACATGGAACAAACAAAATATGCATTAATTGATTGTTTATGATATTGGTAAGGCTTCCAGGCAGCTGTTAGTCGTTAAGTTTTTGGGGAGTCCCTAACCCCTGTGTTGTTCAAGGGCCAACGGCATTGTCTTCCGGCCAGGCACACCCAGTCCGTCTTTAAAACAACATTACAGGCCATCGAGTGCACCCAACAAATATTTACTGTGTGCCAAGCAGTGTTCTGGGCACTGGAAGGACAGCAGTGTGTGAATCAGGCGTAAATCCCCGCCCTCCCGGGCTAGCCCTGCGCTTCGCTTTGCCACCTTCCATTTTCATTTCCTTTCTCCTTCATTAATGTTTTTCATCCCATTTTGATTCTTTCCCATACCTTCTTCTTTTCTCTGCTAAGTAACGTGGGTGATGAGACGGAGTAATCGAAGGTCAGCAGGGACGTGGGTGGCACTGCATAACCCCGTGTCTGGGACGGCTGATTACACAGGTGCCGTCAGGGTTATCCAGTCACCCTGCTGCTTTCAGCAAGGACATGGCTCCAGCCTCTAATC